>NC_037679.1:45849672-46093972 GCF_003255815.1 Theropithecus gelada
CCTTTGCATCCTGAGGCAGCAGCTGGTCCTGGGCACTGTGTCTCCTCTAAGAGGCTTTCCACACACATCTAAACACACATACTCCAACACTCGCTCCATTTTCTCCACAATCCGCAGCATGCAGCCTGCTGTGTCCACCTCACATACACACTGGACCTTGTCTTCACTGGGATGTCCAGATGAGTGAGTGGCTACAGAATAGCATGGTGGGTGAGTGTCTCGTGAGCTGACAAACCAGCTTTCCAGAAAAATGCAGAGCTCTGAGTTGTAGCCATTGCCGATGCCCATGGTGTAAATATTGCACCATGTCGGGGCCAAGCTACCAACAGTCTAACAACTGGCTGGTGAATTGTCCAGAATACTTAACACTCATCTCTCAAGAGCTAGAATGAGCTGGCTCTAGCCCAGAAGGTTAATAGCCTTTTGTATGGAGGAGTGGGATAAGAAAATGATAGCCTAAATAAATAAATAAATAAAAAGAAAATGATTGCCTTAGGATTAATCCCCAGATGTGGAATTTCTAGATTCAAGGATATAAACATTTTTATTTTTATTTTTATTTTATTTTATTTGAGACGGGGTCTCACTCTGTCACTCGGACTGGAGTTAAGTGGCTTGATCATGGCTCACTGCAGCCTTGACCTCCTAGGCTCAAGCAATCCTCCCACCTCAGCCTCCTGAAGCTGGGACTACAAATGTGCACCACCATACCCAGCCTTAACGTTTTTAAGGCATTGGTAGATTAACCAAATTACCACCAGAAAGGCTGGGCCAATTCACATGCCCACCTGCCAAGGCCAAGCATGCCCATCTGAATACACCTGCACTCATGTTGGGTGCTCTCAGGTTTTTAATCTTTACTAAAGAATGTGAAATATCAGTGTCATCTCGTGACTTTCATTTGCCTGGTGGGGGGGTGGCGGTGGTTGGGGAGGCAGTCACACCACTGCTGCTTAGCTAAGAAAAGCCAGCTGCAGGTGGACCCTACTAGCAGCCCCGTCTCTCCAGCCTGGGCGGTGGCTCCTGGTGCAGCAGCGTGCAAGGGTGGGTGCAGCAGCGTGCAAGGGTGGGATGCCAAGGTCCAAATGACTTTGACAGCCAGTCCTGTCCTAAAGCCACACACAGGAAAATCAGGGCCCTTGAAGGGTCTCTAGTGGACATTCCAATGCCTGGCCTGCCAGCCCCCAGCACTGCTGGGTTTGCAGTAAGTCTAGTCTACATCTCCGCCCACACTCGAGGGAAGTGCACGTAGGTGCGTGTGCGTGTATGTGTTTAAGGTGGGCCCAGGGAGGCAGCAGGAAGAGTCCTTTCCAGTGTCCCCGGTCTCCAGACTCCTTCTCCCTGCACAGCCCCCATGGGTTTATAAGCTCTGAGAGGAGACCGTACTGGGAACAGTTATGCATGAAGAAAAGCTATGCATTTCACATGACCATACTGAAATACACTTCTTGGCTTGTCATAACTCATGAGCTTTTTAAAAAATTATAAACCTTCCACAGTAATGATTATATCCCCAATAACATCCCTCAAAATATTTTAGTACTATATTAATAGTACTCTTGAATGTTTGTGCTCTATTCAAATTCATGTTCTGAAGTTCTATCTACCTATATGATAGTATTTGGAGATTGGGCTTTGGGGATGTAGTTAGGATAAGATGAGGTAATAAAGTCAGGACCATCACTATGGGATTAGTACCTTTATAACAAAAGAAACCAGAGCTCGCTTTTTTTCTCTATGCTTTTCATATATTATTGTCAACAAATAATTTAAATATACAAAGGGTTAACTGGATTGAGAAAGATATTATCAGGCAAATAAATGATAGTTTTCCATATTCCAGAGAGAAAGTTTCAAGTTGTTTAACAACTGAATAACCTTTATAAAAGAATATATTACTTTTAGCAAGTAGACTGAATTGTTAATTTGTGACTTTATTGTCAATCTTGTGTAAATTGGGCAGTTGTTTTATGTATTTTAAAGAGTACTAGAGATTGTCCTTTTAAGTTATCAATGTAAATCATTTACATGGTCAATATTATAAAAATATTTATTCCATATTTATTTGCTGTGCCCTATAATAATTCCATAGTTACACCTTTATCAGCATAATTCAGTATAGTAATTTGTTTGTACTAAATGTTGGTTGTTATTAAGGATATTTCCTTCCCAGACATATCCCGTTTCTTGACCCCTGTAGTAGGTAGAAAGAGGATTTTACATGATTATACATCAGCTTTAGTGCTTATATTCCAAATTTTTCTGGGGTCATAGCCATTGACTGATTATAAAAGGACAATTCTGTACAGAAATGAGTTCCAAAATAGCATTCATTGATTACAGTTTATTGATTGCCCATGGGCAATAACCTCTAATCCTCTACTATCTGGATCATTCCTACTGATTATATATTGAATATAAATATTTATTCATGGTAATATGCAGCTAGGAAGCTGTGCTATAAGCTACATTTTCATTTTATATATTCAGGTACTCTGAGTCGCATATCTTTTTCACAATTTTTTAAAATCTTAGCTTGGTATTCTAGGATTTCAGACTACACAATTCTGATTCCATTTCCTTTAATGTAACAAAATTATCTCCCTGAGTGAATACCCAGGATTATTTTAATGTTTGAGTTTTAGATTAGTAGCCAAATATGTTAAGGTTATAATAAGGCCAGATTTATAAAGCTTCTCCTCCAGTTTACGGAATTCCCGTCCGTAACTTTATTTCTGAAGTAAAAACTCTTCCAGGGCTTCTCTTTGACTTAGGAGGATATTCTCACTTCCCACTACTTCTTTTCAAATATAGTAGGTATAACTTGTTAAAGGTTCTCAGGCCAGTTAAAATGGCACCAAGATTTCATTTCCTATGATTATCTGGTCAATGCATTTTAAATCTAATTTTTTTCCCATAAATCATATTAACTCAGAATCTCTTCAAAATATTTCAATCAGTAGCACTACTTTCTTTAGGAGCAGACAGCTCATACCCAAGTTATCTACATACATCTTAGTTTGACAGGACTATACAATTTTTCATAATTCCTCTATCTATATCCTGGGGCTTTATATAATGCATTCTTTTTATGTACAGCTATTTTTGCTGAAACCAAATTATTCAGACATTGTGTACTATTTGTGCATGATTATTTTAATATCAGAGAACATGGCCAAGCAGCATGTAGTTAGACTCTGTATGCAGACTTCCTCCTTGTTAAATTATTTTGTGCCCTCTTTGGCTTTAAAAATTATTGTATTAATGTTATCCACAAAAAATTTACCTTTTAATTTTAATCTAACAAAAAAATCAAATGCTGGACTTACTACATATACTATGACAGAAATGAAATCTCTAAGGGAGCTAGAACTGTGTTCTTAGTACACATAGTAGACTTATTCTTTGCCCCCTAATATCTTTCTGAAGATACCAGTTCAATTTAATTGCTTTTGAGGAGATTTGTTGAGCAGGGACTTTCCTATGAGAAAGCCTTTTAGACATTACCCTGGACAGCTGACCACAAAGTGATAAACCAGCACATCTAGAGGCCTTGTTATGGACTGAATGTTTGTGCTCTATTCAAATTCACATTTTGAAGTTTTATCTACCTATATGATAGTATTTGGAAATAAGGCTTTGGGGATGTAATTAGGATAAGATGAGGTAATAAATATGGGACCTTCATGATGGGATTAGTACCTTTATAAGAAAAGAAGCCAGAGCTTGCTTTTACTCTCTATGCTTTTTATATATTATTATAATCAATAGCCACAATTCTCTGAGTTAAATAAAATTTGGGTCTCCATGTTTCAGATAAAAGTATTGCCAAGTTTAACTACTTGTACCAGGTAACAGCTCTGTAAGACTAGTGACTAATATACAAGAAATGTGATCATAGAAGCTAAAGGTGAACATGAACAGTATTTTATTATAAATAAATACTCTGACCATATTAATTTTTCCTCAAACAGCTGTGTACTATGAAACTCTGCTTTCTTCTCAGGCCTGAAACCCATTATCCACTTTATTTCTGCACTGCTGTGAAACCTTTATAATAGCATTCATTACATGGAATTCAATTATTGGTTTCTATTTCAAGTTCTTCATAGTAAACTTGAGAGTCCTAATATCTTTCCATTACAGTGCAATACGATGCAAAAAGTCATTTTATAAAATAATATTTCTATCTTATTGGTTTTAGAGATATAAATATTATCTTGAAAAATAATAATTTGAAAATCTCAATAATCACTTTGACCCTTTTTATACTCAGTTTAAATTCCAGTCTCTTCACCTTTTGGGACACTTTGCTCCTCTGCTCTCTCTTGCACAATGTAATTTACCAAAATTATTTTGCTTTACCCTGGACACAATGATGTTTTTATTTCTTATAAAAATCCATCTGATAATGAAGATACATTTAAAAACAAAGGAGACTTATTTGTCTCTATGTATTGATTTACATTTTACATCAAGCAATCTATTCTTCAGTTTAATACTAATGTTATTTCATCACAAATTCGCAAACAGTCATCTGAAGTAGTCTATCGATAAGAGAACTTTGTATAAGTATTTTCTATTATTGGTTTTTGGGACATTCTTGATGAACAGAAAAGATATATATTTTGCCTGAATTACAAGGTAAATGTAGGTGAAACAAAAAGTGAGGAAATGCAAAGTTAACCTATCAAATATTTAGAAGAATACAAATGGAGGCAGCCAGAACCATATGAAAAAAATACATTTATTTGATTTTATAAAATAAAATATTAAAAATAATCTAAGTTTTTTGATCCTCAAGAATAGTTTATGCCTATATTAGTTGAACAAAATTATCATTTTACAATTATCTGGCATATTGGTTGCTCATAATGTATCTTATATGTCAAATAAAAGCTCCTAATATGAATGGAGAAAATCATTTAAATGCTGTATAACAGATATCCAATAGCTCTTGATATTTTCAACTGTTTAATTTTAGTTTTGACTGGAATCAGCAACTCAAACCTCCCAAATCTGAAACAGAAAATTTAACAACATCAAGATTATAAGGTTTCTTTGATTACTTTTGTCCTCTGATTGGCTTCCTGTGCTGGCTACTTGATCAGCTAGTGACAGGACAAATCAGATAGAAATTTTCTAAAATTCTAAATTATGAACTATCAGATAGTTATACTTATTTTTTCAAATAAATGTGATTTTAAACTAACCTCTTATTTCTGCTCAATTTTGTCTTATTTTCTAATTATTCAAAAAGATGACTTTTAACAAATTAATATAAACATAAACCTCACATTGTACCCCATAAATATATTTGAGAAGAAATACTTTAGAATAAAAACAAGTTAACATATTAATTAAAAAGATAGCTTTACCCACCATATGTAAGTATTTTACATTCTAGGAGGACTGTTTTGAATAACCACTACTGTGTTTACTATTTATTCTTAAGTTAAATGCTATAATAGTATATTTAGCTATGGTCATAAATACCTGAGTTATTTTGATTGAATAAAGTTTAGATAGAAATATGTCAAATTTTTAAAAGTAGAACTCCTAACACAAATGGAAAGTTATTTCAACCTGTCCATAAGTTTTAAGAATTCTAAGGAGAGGTACTGATCCCTGATAAGAATGAATGAGGAGAGAAGGTGACAGTGCCGATTTTGATTGCTTTTCTCCAGCTTACTGAACAAACAGAATAAAGAATTACGTTAGAGATATAAAAGCAACTATGTTTAGCTGAAATAGGATTGCTGTGATAACAGCAAGTTAACAGAGAACATCTGATAAAATCAAAGGAAAACATAATCTCCACACAAAAGGAGAATAATATACAATTCAAATATAGTCCTGATTGGGAAGGAACATTAGTATTTAACTAAAGATAAATCATTAAGTTACATAATGTATGGAGAAAGAAACATGTCAATTTTTATATAAATACTCATATTTGCTTGGAAATATATTACCTGTTTTTCCTGAGAAATAATTTTGATGAAGTGTTATGTATTCAATTAGTAAAATATTTTGTCAATAGGACCATGTTTGAGTCAAGAAGACCATATCTTATTTTACATGCTACTTAAAAATGCAAGAATGAAATAGGAAAGACAAATAGAAAGAGAGTGTGTAGCTGTGGCGTTATTGTGACAACAAATTGGATGAGTGATATGGAGACAAGAAGGAATTAATGCTGTGAGCAGAGACTGAGATTATATAGACAAGAATTTGAAATACGGATAAAAACACATTTGTTCAACCTATTAGCTAAAGAATATCTTTGAGGTTTCTCTCTCTTGCCATTTATCCTGCTAGTATGTTCCTGATCAGTTTAAATGACCAAGTGTGAATGAATCTATATGACTTTTCATTCTTTTCCATTGGCAACACTTCATGGAAAGAAACTATACAGGAGAGGGTTAGAACAAGTTATGAACAAGTTAGGAGAATTCATGATCCATCAATATTGAAATGTTTTTGGTTAGTATAACATAATAGAATATCGTTTGTTATGTTATATATGATAGAGTACTATTATTAATGTTGCTGAGTATGGGGCTTCAAGCTCCAGCATTTGCCAAAAGACTGAGAGGATTTTGCAAATTAAATTTGAATTAATAGTGTCCTGGCAGGAGCATGTAAAGCAGTCACAAGACTTGGTTATGCCAGATACTAAAAATTTGACATTAGGGAAGTCATTCAAACTCATTGGACATTCACCTGTATGGTTTTGTCTTTATTTCTTTCATTTTCCTGATTAGATTACATTGCTCATTATATTAACATGTTTTGAGAATATTAATTATTTTAATGTTTTTCGATATATTTTATATGTATTCTGTGTGATACCACATATTCATTAGGAAACCTAAAATAAAAAAGACAGGAGATAAGTCTTGATGAGGTTATGGCAGAAATGAAACCTTCATAGATGATTTTGGGGATGTAAAATGATGCAACTGCTTAGAAAATTGCCTTAACAGTCTTCAAAAAATTAACCTTAGAGTTACCATACTACCTACCAATTCCACTGTTAGGTATATACCTTTCTGAGTCTGTACTGTGTTGTTATAGCAGCATACTATATACTAGGTAATTTATAAAGAAAACAAAATCATCTCACAGTGGAAGACAGAAGGGCAAAAGAGCTTGAAAAACAGCAAGGGAGAAAGACAGGGTCAAACTCACTTTTATAACAAGCCCACTCTTGTGATAATGAACCCACAATAACAACACAATAATTTATTCATGAGGGCAGAGCCACCATGACCTCTACACCTGCCATTAGGTCCCACTTCTCAACACTATTGCATTGGCGATTAAGATTCCAACAAATGAACTTTGGGGGACACATTAAAATCACAACAGTACTCAAGATAATTGAAAACATGCAAACACAAAACATTTCCATGAATAGTCATAACCACATTGTTCATAATAGCCAAAAGTGGAAATAGACTAAATATTCATTAATTGATACACAATAAACAAAATGTGACATACTCACTCAAAGGAGTAATATTGATCTATAAAAATGAATGAAATACTGATACATGCTACAACATAGGTGAATCTTGAAATCATTATACTAAATGAAAGAAGCTACACACAAAAGGCTAATCATTTTATGATTATATTTTTATGAAATGTCCAAAATTGACAAATTCATAGAAACAGAAAGCAGGTTTACAAGGAGGGCTGGAGGGGAAAATGAGGTGTGACTGCTAATGGGTATCTGGTTTCTTTTCGGTTAATGAAGATATTCTGAAATTAGAGTGATTATTGTAAAACTTTATGAATATACTATAATACACTAAATTGTGTACTTTAAAAGGTGAATTTGTGGTTTTGTGAATTAATCTCAATAGGAATAGAGTGATTATTGTAAAACTTTATGAATATAGTAAAACACACTAAATTGTATACTTTAAAAGGTGAATTTGTTGTTTTGTGAATTAATCTCAATAATAATGAAATTTAATATATTATAGGTGGAATTTAAGGTTCACTGTATAACATAATTCAGGTTCTACATTTTTAAAGTTTTATTTATAACTTTTGACTAGAAAGTTAACTTAGAACAAGAAATTTACTATTTCTTAAGCTTTTTATAATCACTTTATGTTAGAGTTATATGCTTTATTAATTAAAATAGACTGGGTGTAAATGGAAAATAATTTCAAATGTGGAAAAACATACAACTGACAAAGAGTTTATATTCAGAATACACTGAAGCTCACTTAAATCAATAAGAATAAACTAAGAATCTTATTTAAAATTGGTAAACATACTTGAACAGGAATTCTCAAAGAGGATATTCAAATGTCAGATATATTTTAAAATGGTCAGTCACCTTAGAAAATGCTCATTTATCCTTAGCAAGTTAAGATGAAAACTATGTATTATTGCATAAAATCAGAATAAATAGAATATTAAGAATAGTAATAACAAGTGTTGGCAACAATGTAAGGTATTAGTATATCCACCAAATTGCTGATAGAAGTTCAAATTTGTATTATTGTATTGGAAAACTCCTAGCTACTATCTACTAAAAATAGACATATACATACCCTGTAACCTAGCAATTCCACTCCGAAGGTATCAACCAGCAAAATGCAAAATGCCTGCATTGCTCTTTTAGCCCAAAGTCCATCAATTGTAGATTGATGACTAGATCAATGAATAGATTATATTAGATTTTCATTAACAATGGAAATATAAGAATAGCATATAAAAATAAAATTTAATTTTATCTATATGATATAACCAGACACACTTAATTTAATTAAAAATACATGCAAACCTAATATATGGTATAAAAATTCATGATTTTGATTAAGTTTAGGAAGACAAGAGCATTTATTTATTAGAAGAGAACATAGGAACTTCTAACATGCTGGTAATGTTCTATATTTTGAGTTAGATGTGTTTACACAATCACTGAGCAGACCTACTGTGATTTCTGCGTTCTTTTGTATATTGTGCTTCCATGCAAATATTATTTAAAATTCAAGTTCACAACTAATATACATATGTGATCTCATATATATGAATACTTCTGTATAAAATCATATCTATACATTATTTATAAAATACATTATATTTAAAATAGTCTGTGTTCATAGCTGATAAATGCATTACATGTATAGGATATAACAAATATGACAAATATAGCATTTATAAATACAAAGGAAAAGTTCTAATTGAACGAAACACAACCTTTAGCAGTGCATATTTCTGGATATTGGCCTGGGATGGAAGAGGCTAGCAGGGACACTCAGTATTTACTTCTGAAAAATTAAAATTGTATTCTACTGAGATCACTCATGTATTACATATATGAATTTTAATGCACAATGATAAGCAACATTAAATACATGTTTTCTCATTAATGTTTTAAGAATTATAAAATTTAAATCATCTCAGTGTAGCGTGGGACCATTATTTAAGAAATGCTCGGTGGTAAAAATCAGTCACCTGTGTCAAGGCATTTTCAGACATGGAACAATATTCAGCAGGCAATAAAGTAAAATCTTGGTAATAATTACTATTCCTATACTCTACAGTTTCTTAAATCTGCAAAGTTTAAAATCTCAGCAAGTTTTTAAGGTATTCAGGGCAGTGGAATTATGTGGAAGCATTTATCTCATAAATCTGTTTTAAAATTTTACAATTCAATATTTTATGATCCTATGCCAAATCTATATGGCAGATACTGTCTACATTTCATTCTTCCTGACAGTGTGGCCTTTTACACTTGTTTTCAAAAATAAAATGTAACTACACCAGGAAGTTAAAAACAGCATTATTTAGTGAGATTCTAGTTATTATTTTTCTACTCAATATAGGTAATGCCTATGCTTAACATGCTCCTTGGCACTATTCTGTAATTACTGAAGTTTCCCACCCCCCATAAAAAAGGAATACTTTTACTTAATCTATATATTTAGTCATGTTCCAATCAGTTTTATTTAAAGCAACATGAAAAAAATAATGTTTTGAAGTCTCAAGTGATAAATTTAGAAGCAAGATTGAAGGAGGAAAGAAGTATTTCTTTTGATTAAGTGCAGCATATTTCTAAGAGTTGTCTGTAAAATAATTGGAATAATAGAAAAAATCCATCAAGTCTGTCAAAATGACTGCTAATTTTGAAAAAAGTGAGGATGGGCAACATTTATATAAAATCTATTAGTTAAGTAGCATTGGTTAGCAAGGTGGTAAAACGGCTATATTTAAAGATCAGGTAAGTGGCTTGTCTTATAAACAAATTATTGTTTTCAAGTTCTTGCATATTGCCAAGCATAAAAATTCACCTAATTTATTCAATAAATATTCATTGAACATATTACTGTATTCTAGATACAAAATAGTTGTGAAAATAAGATGTATAATGTATGTCTGCTTGGACTATGAGAACATTTTTGTGAAACTTAGTTTCTAGGAGAGTTCAAAAATCCAGAAACACTATTATAATTCAATCTGAGTATAGACTACAAGTTCTCTTGAGTAAAGAATGGCCATTTTATTTTCTACTTTATTTTTCTCTCTGTAAATATTTTCTTGTGTTCACTTCTGTTAAAAGTTCACTTCTGTCACAAGTTCACTTCTGTCTAAAGCCTCATTTTAGTATATGGCCAAAATGATTACATGTTTCTCTCATCCCAGTGTGTACACTCTTCGCAATATGACTCCTGCAATCAAGAGGTGGAATTTATATCTCTACGTCTCAAATTTATTTTTGTATTGTTTTATTTTATTTTTAACCGACATATAATAATTGCATATACATGTGGAGTAGAATGTGATGTTTTGATACATGTATGTATAGTGGAATGATCCAGCCACGCCAAATTTAATCTGTACTATGCAAATTGTTCTGGCCAAAGTGACATTAGCCAGGGTGACACAGCAGAGGCATTCAAAGTGGTTGCTCATTAGTGCTTGGCCAGTCTTGCTGTTGACAACGTCAGACTACCATGTAATGAAGCCCAAAACAGCCTCATGGAAGATGAGAGACATGGAAACACCAGCCCGACTGAGCTAAGCTTCCCACCTATTCCAAGAGAGACTGGTCCCCTGTTGACCTATAAGCTGACTGCAGTCCCATGAGTTATCCCACATGAGAGCAGAGAGGAAATACATAGCCACTCAAAGAATCATGAGAAATTATGTATTGTTCTTGTTTTGAACCATTAAATTTGGCATGGATTTTACACAGAAAAAATAATACAATTACATTGATTATTGCATGTATCATCAATTAGGATTTTTCTTTTGCATTCAAAATAACTCAAAGCTAAGCCAAACTTGCTCAAGAAATGAGAAAATATTTTGCTTCACCTAAGTCTGAAATCTAGAGACACAGTTTCAGGTGTTTATGTAAATTGATCAAGATTTCAAATGATACTAATGAGAACCTGATTTTTCTCTTTTCTCGGTTCTGTACTCTGTCATTATATATTGCTTTTGAATCAAATCATTGCCTGTCTTAAAATGGGTGTATTTTCATGATTCCTAGGAAATTCTTCTTGGGTTTCATTGACCTGAAATACACTAATTATCTTTAGTCTAGATCCGTTATAATTCTTAGCTGACTTACTGCCTGCATCTGATATATACGATCACTGAGAATGATAAAAAGTATTTTGTGGAATGAAGGGTGACTAAATTCTAGGTGTCAAGAACACCAGATATTCACTATATGATAAGTTAGTTGACTCCCTAATGAACATTTATCAGCATTATGATAAGCTGCATGAATATCTGAATTTTAGTGTCATTTTCTCCCAGAAGTCTTTCTAATTCCCTGTACCAGGTTTAGGGCCTTAAGTTATATATTCCTGTTTCTTTTAATGTTTGTTTGTTTAAATAAACTTAATCAATTTTTTTTTTTTTGGTCCATTGACAGTAAGATCCATGAGGACAAAGGACATATTTTTCTTGTTTACTATTGTGACCTCAGGATCCAGCAATGTGATTGCCAAATAAATCCTTATTCAATGAATAAAGGGTAAATTTAACTGTTTCCAAATTTCAGGCTCTATTGAACACAAGAAGGTTCAATTTAGGCTTATGTTTAGGGTTATTTATTCAATTATTTTTATTATATTAAAAGATGTAAATTTAGTCTAGAAATATAAAGGTCATAAGTTATTGTGGAGAAAAAAATATTGTTTTGAATCCAACATTGTCGTTGAGTATTCATTTGAATACTCCAATTTCCTATCAACTTCACTTGACAATGTTAATAGTTTAATGTTATAATTCACATAATTTTGATGTGGTTTTGTGGTCAGAAAATATGGTGAGCTTATTCATTTGTTGAAACCTAGTCTACAATCTAATATTATTTGGTGATGGGGCCTTTGGGAGGTTATCAGAGTAAGATTAGGTCATGAAGGTGGGGCTTTCTTGGTGAAATTAATACCCTTATAAAAAAGAGGAGGAGTCACAAGATCTGTATCTCTCATTCCCAGTGTAGGCACCAAAGAAAGGCTATGTGAGAAAATAATGAGAAGATAACCAACTACAAACCGAGAAGAGGGCCCTCACCAAAAATTGAAACTCACTGAGGGAGTTGAATAGATAGGCACCTTGATCTTGAACGTCCCGGACTCCAGAACTGTGATAACTAAGTGCTTGCTGTTTAAGCCACCCAGTTTATGGTATTTTGTCATAGTGGCTAGAACTGCCTAAGACAGCATTTTAATCTAATCATGATCATATTGTGGTGTACAAGGTAAATTGCTTATATAATTGTTAAACTAGCTTTGGTAGTAATGAATGTCACTCCTCAAAATTTGTATATAATTGCAACTAATACTAATTTCTTGTGTTTTAAAATTGTTCTCTCTGCAAATTTTTTTTCTATGTATACTCTGAAATTTGGAGTTCTTAATTTCAATGCATTTCTTCTTGTTTGTTTATTTTAATCCATTATAACAATTTTATTTAGGGGCTTCATATAGTAAGTCCTGCTTTGTTTATTCGGGAATTTAAACACATGTAATTTTTTTCAGTGACTATAGTAATAACAATAGGTGACTTTTTCCAGGTATCTGTTTGCCCTCATATATTAATATTTACACCTAAGCATTTTTTGAGAACTACAAATATGTTACTTCTTCCAAAAACCTCTGTACTTCAGACCACTCTGAGTGTCCTTCCCTGAATCTATAAGCTTCAGGGTATTTCATTATTATAATAGTTTTATACTCATTGAAATGATCTATATACAGGTTCTCTTCACTCAGTAGGCTATAAGCTCCTTCATGAGTGAGGCAAAATATTGTTGAGCTTTTTCATATCTAGTTATTAACCCAGGATCTTTAATGTAGTAGATGTTTAAGGAATACTTTAAACTCGATCAGCTTTAGATATTTGGCAATAATTTCTAATTTATAATATAAGAAATAATTTAAAATCTCAATAGGATAAAGATTATACAGAGATACAGATATACATTCTTTATGTGGATATAAAAGCCAAATATTATTCTGTTATAAGAAGAGAGTAAAGCAGGTCAATGCTGTTGTGAACCCAATTGACAACATGTACTTTTTATATAAAACTAAGTTGGGTGGTTTTAAACTGACATGGCCTTCAATTAAACCTAAGGGCCATTATTTTATGTATTATTTTCAAACTTTGAACCAAAAATCCTGTAAAATATCAAGATCTTAATAATATATCTGTAAGGTATTGATAATTTGCACCATCAAAACTTCTGCCAAGTAGATTTTGAATCATATAGTTAAAATACCTATACTATTTTATAAATTAGAACATTTCAAACATTTGAAAATATTAAAAATGTTAAAAAGATTTTCAAAGTTAGTAGGACAATCCTTGCTAGACTTTCCCTCCTGCAATGCACCATCAGTCTGTAAAATTGAAAAAAGTCAAGGTTTGCTGAATAGCTGCTGCAGATCACAATTCTTAATTAAGTCATGCTTTTGGAGTTATAAACTTTAATATACTTTTTCATGGCATTCTATATTTTACAATAGCTGCTCCTCTCAGAACATATATCCTCTGACAACATTGGGTATACTAGTCACTGATACATAGCTTCGTATTTGGAAAAAAAAAAAATTCTAAGGAAAATCTCCACATATCTTACAACAAAGGGTTACATCAGAGAGCAGGTTCATACTCATAATAAGCTTAGAGTTCTACCAAGTATATTTCTTATGTGCCTTCAAATATAGTTGTGCTTCTGCATCAGTAGAATTGTATGCTAGAAACACTGTTATGGACTCAAAGAGGAACCCCATTATTACAAAAGGAGTTTTATAGGTAAAGCTATCATATTGCAAGGTAACCCTGTCTACAGCGCCAGAAATGCGTCTTGAGAGCTCCATTAAGTGTACAGGAACACAACAGTGACACATTTAAATACTAAGTGCTGCAGAAAAGTGCCACTAGCTTTTCCAAGGGACTGAAAATGGGTGGCCCAGATTTAAACTGTGGTTTTAATTTGACTTATGATTATTTTGCCCTGTAGTGGGTCTAGAAGTTGAAAATACATTTCTGTATTAGTATATATTATCTGTGATTCTTGTAGAGATTGAACAGAAGAACAAAAATCTTTAGACTTCAGTCCCTGTAAAGCCCTCGTTGACTTAAGAGGAATTTATCAATGTAAAGGGATCGGTTTATTACTGCTTTAAACCCCTCATGCATCACAAAGGGATTTACTAAATACTTTCACAGGGACTGCCTGTGTGTTGCCAAGAGGTTTCAGAAATGCACTGAACCTTTTGGTGATTGAAATGTACAGTCCTGCGGCAATGAATTAACATAATTGGAATCAGGACTAGATGTTTTTATAGGAGCTGATTATGTGCAGTTCCAAAAGTATCATTACTTTAGCCTGTCTTATCCTTGAGGGCATAAGAACACTTAAAAGGGGGCTTTAAATATGATGGCTGCTCAGTAGGTGAGCAAGTCTTTGGTGAGAGGTGCATTAGCTGTAATTTATAAAGTGTAGTTGGTGGCATTTAACATCCTAATTATATGTAATATTAAGATTAGTTAAGTGGTAATATATCGCGTGTGCTATCCACCTTTTAAAAAAGTTCTATTCCATTTATACTACTGTGATCTATTGGAGAAGCACAAATTCTTCTTCATGCTATATTAACCATGTGAAAGATTAGGGTAATTGAAGCCTGAATCCATGTAACTGTAAATCTATTCATTGAAAAAAATCATTGATATGCCTGGCATGAACAAACAGCTAAATATCTCAGGTAGCCACAGAGCATCAAGTTAAATAAATTTTAAAATGCAACAATTTAAGTTTCAAATTAGAAGTTTTGTCATTAATGTTCTCATAGAATTATTTTGTGTTAAAGATCCATGTAATACCTAACTCCATTCATCTTTTGAGTATTATTTTTTAATTGGCAATCTAGAATTCATCCTAAATATGAGTTTGCTTATTAATTATAAGTAGACACAATAACTAAAATATACAATTCTGCTATGACCTAATGATCACTTTTCTTCCCCGCAAGATGCCTAACATTATAAACTTCTGAAAATAGCCCATAAATAAATCTTTGATCCTAGCTTCCAACAATTGTATTTTCTAATAATATCACTTTTTAAAAAAAGGTGGATAGATGATTAAAATAAATGAAATCACTAACACTATATGAGTAGATGAATGCTTGCTTATGAAACAGGAGGTTAAAACATGTTAATAATTTAGATTCATACACAACTATGATAATTACAGAAATACGTTAAGGATTTTTAAAAATTAGAAACAATAAATCAAATCAAAGTTTACAAGATATTGTCTGCTTGAGACTGTGACTTAATGACTGGGTGAAAACAGCTGAAGATATGCTTTTTACAGACACCAAACCAGACCAGTCTCTGTTTGAAGACATACATGATTACTTCTGAAATATTTTTAGATAGTCATAACTTCATAATGAGTAGTTTTCTTGCAACTTACTTGCATTGTTTATGTTTATAGCAACCACTATGTCCTCCTCCAGAACATTATCTTTCAAACTTGAAATAATCATAATCATACTTAATATAATGACAATGGATGTAGGAGAAATACAAACCTAATTTTTATTCTCAATGATGATTATGGATAGAATAATTAAACCCACATGTGTACTACCTTATCCCATAGACATATTTAACACGTTGGACACCTAAAGTCGAACTAAAAAAAGTAATTGCCTACATCTTCTATGATGGAAATCCAAAATATATAATAAATGCACAATTTTAAAATTTCTGTTTAATTTGTTGCTGGGTATCTCAGTTACTCTCTTTCTTATTAACATATCCACACCCAACCTCCAATACAGCTGTTTACATGAAGCAAGAGATTGGGAAGCCTGAGAATGAATACCTGATTATAGCTGGGCAAATAATTTTGTGTTTCTTTGAGGAGTTTGGAATGTTGACAGACTGAACTAGGTAGACGTAGACAAGAGTTTTAAGTGTCCATATGTTTGGCACTATTATTGCTGACAATGACAGCTAAAACAATGATCAAATAAAAATTCTGAAAAACAAAAAAATGAAATACCATGCCTAAGAAGCCACTCTTCAGAGAGGAAGATTTAAATGTAGAGAGAGATGAGAAATCTTGCAGCCCTGCAAATAAATGAAGATACTCTGCAAATGTACATTCTAATGTGGCCACATTATATTTCTTGCAATTAATTCCTTCATACTTTTTATTCCTATTTCACTTAAACTCATTTGAATGAGCATTATTTTATAATAAAAACATCCTTGATTATGATTCTGTATTAACAAAGATAATCATACTAATGTTTGTCATTTTTTTAGTATGCACAACAGAATTATTATTTTCTAGAGAAATTAAAGCTATAGGGGCCTTTTACTTTCAACATTAGTAAACCTATATATATATATATTTAATTTTAAATGAGAAGTTAATTGATATTGTGCTTGTGGAGTATACTGTAGAATTATTTTGGTACAATAAACTATTATGATGTTTACTTTTGTCATTTGCAGTATAATTATATTCGTTTGTATCATTGAGTTTTCAGTCTAGTCAGATTAAGTAATATAGAAGTTTATTTCTCTCACATACAATTTTCCAAGTAGACAAGTGGTCCAGGGCAGCTCTACTTTATGTCTTTATCCAGATACTTCGGGTTGGCAATAACTTCCACTTGCTTCAGAAAGCTTTTTTCTACTCTTTGTCCAATGTAGTAGTTACAAAACTGTCCATTCCACAACCAGTAGAAAGGAACAAAAGGGAAATTAATGACAGAGCTTTATTTTATGTAAATACCATGAAGTTGCACGCATCCCTTCTGCTCATATTGCTATAGTAGGGCTTTATCCCAATGGTCATACCTAGCTGTATAAGAAGTTTTTTTGCTTTAGCCATCAGACCTGGTAAAATTTGGATATGGAGGGTTTATTACTAAAAGGAAGAAAGACATAACTATTGTTAAGAAGTTAGAATCTCTGCCAATGGATAATCCTCTCTTTCACTTATTTTGTATGTATCTTTCCTATATAACAATAATACTTAGAAATCATAGGTTGATGGAGGCAAAGACTTTGCCAATTATCAATGGAATGAGTTTTCACTCATTTAAATATTCTATTCCTGATATATATATATATATCAGGATATATATATTCTATTCCTGATATATATATATATCCTGATATATATATATATGCATAAAACTTATTTAGAAGAACAAATATATTTTAATACAAGATATGTAGTATTAAAATTAAATGTGCATTAAATTAAATATCATTAATTTTAAAGGACGTCTTTCTCATTACACAGTTTTTCTTATTAGAAATAACTTATTAGAAATATTGCAAGTACTAATAAGAATTGAATAAGAAATGTGGTTTCAGAAGGGAAAAATAAAAACAAACAAATGTTACACAAAGGAGAATGCGCTGTCTTTTTTGCCATAATGTTCTAAGAAAAATTGTGATGAGTTGAGAAAGCACTAAAAAAAGCCTATATTTTTAAAATCATTAAATTCCACAATTTTAACCGCTGATGAACAAGCCTTATGGCTTAGGAGAAACTGGAGAAAGTAAAAATGCCATGGTATTTCCTGGATTAGAAAGGTATTGACCTTTTGATTCTCCATTTAATTTACACTGATTGCATCAGACAAGGAGGGTAAAGTCTACAAATCGTAGCTAATGTGAGAAAGTTAGAAATAACTTAATATAGAAGTTAGAAACTAATGGAAAATAAATTTGTGAGTTTTTTTTTTCCTGACACAATCAAAATCAGCTTTCTTATCAAAGTGGTAGAGAAACAGAATGATATAAAAGGCATTAACATAGGAAAATATGCACAATCAGCAACCACGTCTTCTTTCATTCCAAGGAAAAGTTTTACTTCAAAACATCAGAGGTTTAAAAGAAAAATAAATTTTTCCAGGTGGATTTTTGGGACAATATCCAAGCAGAATTACGTCTTCAAATTATTGTGGTTAATATCCATTCAACCTGGCCTCTTTATGGGATTTTCTTTAGTTTAGCTATAAGAATACAGGATTAGAATGAAAAGTCCCAGAATCTCAACCAGCAATGTCATAGTTATATGATTTATGGCAAGGCCTACTTTTCCCTGTATCTTTTTTTTCTCTTTAAGTTATATTATGAAAACTGAATTTTTCTCTGGGACACTTATTAAAGAAACTGCTTCATATTGGTCTTGAATATTGTGGTGAAGATAGGAAAATGCCAGGGATAAACAGGAAGCATCTTTCAAGATCAAATACTAGAACTTTTGGTGGAAGGAAGGACTATTATTGATATATGAAAACATATAAATTATAGAATATGGGTAAAAATTTGCATTAAGGTGAGGTAATAAATATGTGATTGTGTTCATTTTTGAATATTTTGTTCTTGACTTATACATGTCTTGAATACCATGCAGTTATTTTTTTATATACTTTTAAGTTCTAGGGTACATGTGCACAAAAGTGCAGGTTTGTTGCATAGGTGTATATGTGCCATGTTGGTTTGCTGCACCCATCAACTGAATTTCTCCTAATGCTATCCCTCCCCCAGTCCCCTAGCTCCTGACCGGCCCTGGTGTGTGATGTTCCCTGTCCTGTTGTGGAAGACAGTGTGGCGATTCCTCAAGGATCTAGAACTAGAAAGATTATACAGTTCTTAATTGCTTCTTTTCCCTATTCCCCTCAATTCCATTCAACTATGAAAACTTTGTCGAATAATGTGCTTTTCACTGTACATTTCATGCAGAGAGAAAAATCACTGGATACTACAAGTATTTTGATATCTCTTTTTGCCTTCTAATTTTCTCCCTCATCAATGTATTTCACCAGCACTCAGTCCTTGGCTTTCTTGTCATTCTTCCCCTCACACAAATACTATACAACACAATTTAGCTTTATTTCCACAACTTGAATGCCATATTCAATGAAACAACATTTTATTTGTCCAACCAAATTTATTTTTTGTCTATTATTCCTCAAGCATGCTGCCATTGAAGTAAAAGAATGTATGGCTCAATTCATCCTAACACAAGTAAAATATTACATAACCTGTTTTTAATAAACTATGTATGCTTACATTCTCCCTCTGCATTTAAAAATATTGGCTATTAGAACAAATCCTAGAACCATGCTTCTTCGTTTCAAATCCTGTCTGTCACTTATCATTACACAGTGGAGTTAAATAAGTGTCCCCTGTTATGACTGCTACTTGAATTAAAAAGTTTTAGAAGTGGAAAACAGCAGAAAAGCTCACACAAGGAGAGATGAATTTGAATTCTGGCTCTGATTCTCATTAGTTGTGTGAGTTGGTTGAGTTTGCCTGATAAGTTTATCTAGAATCCATACTGATGGGACAGGCAAATCATTAATTTGCTTGATAAGTTTATCAAATTAATTGACTATCAAATTAATTAATTATCAAATTAATCGACTTTCTCACAAGTAGAACATCAGTATAGGTTTAGGACCACATCTGAAATTATGTTTTTTAATTTTAGCTACCTAAAAATACGTTAGAAAAATTTAGTACCATAATAAAAAGTAATAATTAATCTTTCTGTGGTAAATCATAGCATATTATGTTACTGATAAGTTCATTTGTGTATGTATATATGTATATATACTTTTGGAAATAAGTTGAAAGAGTATTTCAACATGAAGAAAAAGAGTATATTTAAAAATAAAAGCATTTGGGAAAAAAAAAAAAAGCAAGTGTATGCTTAATTTGTATATTTTAGAGGGTTTAGGCTCAATACCAGAAAATGACAAATCAGCTTGTCAACAAAGAAGAGATATTGGAGGCATGAGATACTAACAAGTATGACTCCACTTCTCAAACCCCTATGCTTTATTTCTGAATCAATATTCTTGGCTGACTCAGAAAAGGTACTAAAACAATCCATACGAGGGCCAGGTTTCTGAACTGGAATATTTCAAACATGTGTGCTGGAACTTTTCACAGTATTTACGATTTCCTTGATTTACTCTCTAAAATTGATATAACAGTTGCAGAAAACATCTTAGGGAGTACACTGAGTGTGAAAAATGCTTCGTGAGCTGGAAATATTCTGAAACCTTGTGTATTTTTGTGGAGTAATAGAACACAGACATCTTTTGGTACTCAGATAAATACGCTCTGAGCCAAGTGTGTCTTTGCTTTTGAAATCTGATACCTGACAATTTAACTACCACATTTCTAATTAATTGACTTCCTCATAAATAGAGCTGCAGTAGAGGTTTAGGATTACATTTGAAATTATGTGTTTTTAAAATTATTGTTTAAATTTAGCTGCTTGAAATATGTTCAAACATTTTGATTCTAACCATTCTGAAAGCCCATAATACCAGAAATGTCACTTATATGAGTATCCCAGAATTATGTATACACTTTGTTTATATGTGAATTGACTTCTAAGAAGAATCACATCAACCAACTTTTGCATCTTAAAAGTGAGAAGCAGAAAGTTAGAATTCACTTGCCACATCTTCCGTTATATTCTTATTTCAAAAAATTGCCAGAAAAGGGGGCAAGCAAAGATTAAATAAAAGCAAAATCTGGCATACAAGTCAGTAAGTGAAAAGTCTAAAAGGAATCTGTAAGAAACAAAAATATAAAGCTTTGAGTAAAAACAATGTAAGTGGGGCAGAAAGTAATGGGCTCTTTCTTGTATCATAATTCTTATGTTGAAATCCTTGATTATAGAGTGTCCTCATGACCATATGGAGAAATGCTCTTTCTTCAGTAGGATATATTTTAAAAGAGGAAGAAGGGAATGAAAGAAGTAAAAAATGCCTTAAGAGTCTTAGATAACACTCTCAAGAATTTAACTTCAGAATATAGAAAAAAAGAGAAAACCAAGAAAATTAGAAAAGTAAAAGCAGAAATTGGGTGGTAAGAAAACTGGATAACTCTAGCATTGAAAAGTAACGCTGTTTTATTTTATTAAAATATATTGAATTCATAAATTTCTGGCAAGTCTAATCAACAGAGAAAAAAGTTAAAGAAATTTGGAATGCAAACAATTATAACTAGCATGGGAGCAATTAAAAACATGAGAATGTTATGAACAATGCTATACTAGTAAAGATGCTGGATGATTTTATTAAAAATGTGGCTGAAAAGCATAAATCTTACAAACATTCTAATGCTTAAACTAGCAAAACAAATTAAAATACAGTGAAATATTTTCACTGAAAAGGCACCATACTCAAGATGTTTTTTGAAAATTAAAGCACACAATAACTAAAAAACAGTGGTTCCCCAGGCTTATAGATTACTGTGATTGCAGAATTTTATAAATTATTCAGTACTTTTTAAATATTCTATAAAGAACATAGTCTACTTTAATAATCATGAAGAAAGCTTATTAAGAATTATTTCTGCCTTTAAAAGTTGGAAAGTAACATACTTAGGTAAATTAATGATCACAGCTATTAATGCAACCAAAGTTAAATGCTATTAGGTCAAATACGAGATATATGTATGCAGGTAGATACAGCTAACTTTTATGAAGGTATTTATACGAAATGTACTGTTAGCATCAGGTGTTAAATCAAATATAACTTGTACCAATTCATAAATTCAGTCTCTACATGCTCAGAATAAAATTATTTTATAAAGCAATCAATTGAATAACAGAGGTTTAAGTAACAATTTCTCAATGGCAACATGAGATGGATCTGACCAAGTGTTTCGCAAAAGATATCTTTGAAGATACTTTGTTTAAAACACAAAACTTCCATTAAGTTTCGAGAGAGACAAGCATTTAAGAACATTCTTATCCTCTTGTCTACTTGAATCATTATTTACTAGAATAATCATTACTAGGAAACATGCCTGATTCATTTTATTCACATGCTAACTATATGAGGCCTGTCATATCACAGTAATTACTGTCAAGAGAATTACTACTAAAAGAATTATTTCCTCTGTAAAATGTTTTTACTTAAAACAAGAGGAACAAAAGTAGTCATTAAGTGCCTATTATGGAATGATCTGCTCTTAAATAGCCTCATGAACTCTCTCTTCTACTTTGTGGTCTTCAGATTTCGCTGATCAAATGTCATTTTTTCAAAAACTATTTTTTTTTTTTTTACCACTTGTGTTAAATTGTATTGTTCCGGGAAAATTATGTTCTCTTGTTCAGTTTACTTTAGGTTTGGCCATCTGACTTTCTTTTTCTAATAGCATGTGATGCAAAGGCACTGGAGTTCTTCTATGCATAAGCCTTAAGCGTCTTCACATTGTTGCCGAGTTCACCTTTTCCCTCTGCCAGGATGCCTTCTAATATTCTGAATAAAAGCTGTCCTGCCAACCTGAACCCCAGAGGGAAGACAACATGGAAAAGTGCCATGCTTGACCTATGATTAACATGTAATATTAGCCATAATTAAATATTTATTGTCTTAAATTCTGAGATTTGGGGTTTGATTGTTATAGTATAACCTACCTTATTTTCAGGGATTATTACCTCATATAAAACAACAGACACACTTCCTCTAATGTGCTTCATTTTTATAGCACTTTTTTCACTTAACATGTATATTTATATATTTATTATCTTTGTTCATCCATGGGAATCTAAGCTCCATATTTTCATTTGTGAATCCCCAGTGTCTAATACAGTTTTTCTAGCAATTATCATTCAGATGGAAGTTGCATGAGAGGAGGAAGAGCATCTCAAACTAAGGTAGACATTCTCCCAAAATGCCAGAGAAGAGATACAAGCTGTTGAATTAGATCAACTTCAATTAATTTTTTTAGCTGGAGGGAAAAGAAATGAATCAAAATGGGAAGGACAGGAAATTGGAGGACTAGCTTAGTGCACTTATCTGTGTAGTCTTGATCCAATCAGGACAGAGAAACTATATAGTAATTCTAACAGGGCAAGTTTAATATATAGAAACATTAAATATTACATAGGGTTGGAGTAATGAGGGGTAGGATAGTAGGAAGAAAACTAAATAACCAATGTAAGAAGCAGGCAGAAGTATAAAACAATGACAAAAATAACTAGGGCTGAGACAGAAAGATCTCTTTGAAGTGACTTAAGAAAAGAGACTTTAAGACACTTAACTCCTCTTTTTCCCCTTCCATGGCTGACATTCAGAATTCGTTGGAGGTTATAGTTCTGACTTCCTGCATGGCAGAGAAGTCACTGTGGTCTGCACCTGTAGAACTTTCTGAAAATATGTCCTTTAACAGAAATATGTTGACTAAATAGTGTCTTACTATGACATTCTACTACAAAACCATCCAAGAAAGTTTACTGGGGGAATTAAATGCTGGTCTCTATAAACTGCAAGAGCAGGGTGATCTAAAAAAAAATAATAATAAAAAAAAATAAAGCTACCCACATTACCATGTGAGAACGAGGAAGCAAAAACTCCTTCCTCTTGCAATGTCTGTCCAGCACCCTCTATTTACAAAGCTTAAAGTCATGCTAACAAAATAAAATAACTTGTAGATCTTAGATTTACTTTAACAGATCAGACAATGCACTATGAAGTTGGAGCCAAAAGGCACTAAAATGATAACTGACATGCCAGACAAGAGACCTTGATGGTCATTCCAAAGATGTAAAAAGGGAGTGTAATACTTTTGATAGATGTAGAGCCATTAACAAAGTAGATTGACAGGATTTGATAACAGATTGTGTATGGGATCGAAGAAGAAGGAGAAGTCAAGAACCCCTAGATTGCACTGTGGATGATCGATGCCTTGGAATGTGGAATTCAGAAAGAAAGTAATCTCCTTCTTTGATACTACAAAAAAAGAAAATAAGATTCAAAGAGATTTTCAGGGAATGAAGTTAGTGAGTTACATTTAATTAAATACAACAAATTAAAGATATGCATTAAATATCTATATGGAAGTGTCCTCTGAGTAATTGAATATAAAGATCTGGAGTTCAGGAAAGAGATCTAACCTGGGATATAGATTTTTATATTTTCTACAAAATAATTGTTAAATATTTCATATAGATACTAGCAGAGAAATGCTAGGTAACATAATAGAAACTGGATGATATTAGCAAAAGGGAAAAGAGAAGGCTGCTACGGTCAGGTACCCTAGAGGACACTAATATTTAACAGTACCCTTTTATTCCCTTGGCGTCTGTCAGTTAGAATGCTTAATACCACTTGTACTCTTAGCAGGGTCAGCCCTTATGTAGCACAGGGAGGGTTTATTCCTAGTTGGGACATTCTATATACCATCTTTTTCTGATTTATAGCAAACCATAACATGCATACCTTATCCATATGTAGACCATGAATTTTAAAAGCAATTTCTCATACAATGAGTGAATGATGTAAGCTGGCAGGAAGCAACATCATCTCAATAAATCAAGAGTGACATCTGCATGGTGATTTATAGCCCTGAGTAGAATAAACTGGCTCTCCAAGGGTGAAGTTTCTTGCGTAAACATTCTTAAATGAGTTAGCATACCCTCTGGGGAAGTCAGAGAGCTGTGGTTAAAAAGTTAATGGGTAGAAAGACCCACACAGTCTCCCCTTGATGGCTCGGGTTCTTTCCATATTACCATCATTGTATTCACAGTTGTGTTGATAATTATAAAGGCAAAAAATGTAGAGTAAAGAAAACAAGAAGAAAGGAAAAGGAAAAAGACCAATTTTAGAAAATGAGTATAAAAAAGATTAGATTAAAAAATCATAATTTTCAAAGTAAAATAAAAAAGAAATATTAAGGCAAATAATTTTGTAAGAGTAAACAAATAGAAATAAAAATATATAATCCAAGATAAAATTTAAAGCAATGAGATTTAAAGTAAATATTACAATAAATAAGATGCATATTTAAAATATGAAAATATCTTAATATCCTACAGTAAAATATAAATATGAACCCATCAAATTAATAACCAAATAACTACAAAATATAAAACTATGTTTTTTAAAACTAGTAAAGCATAAAATTTATTTTTTAGTGAGAATAGAAAAAGCTAGTTGATGAAATAAATACTAAGGACATAGAAGGTAGTCCCAGGTGAGTTAATAAAGTATCTTTGAATGTGAGGTTGTCAGGGTACAACTGAAGCAATCAAACATAAGCAGGGACTGGGCATGGTGCTCATGCCTGTAATCCCAGCATTTTGAGAGGCTGAGGTTGGTCAATCAGTTGAGGTAAGGAGTTTGAGACCCGCCAACATAGTGAAACCTCATCTCTACTAAAAATACAAAAATTAGCCAGGCGTGGTGGCGTGTGCTAGTAGTTTCAGCTACTCGGAAGGCTGAGGCACAAGAACTGCTTGAACCTGGGAGGTGGAGGTAATAGTGAGCCGAGATCATGCCACTGAACTCCAACCTGGGCGACAGAGCAAGACTCCATCCCAAAAAATATTAATAATAAATACATAAACCAAAAACAGAAGCAGGGCAGGGATATGTACCCTTCTGTATATTTAGTTTCTCATGTTCAGTCCACCACCTTGCACAAACCTAGCCTAATTACACTGAAGAATGGCATCTAATCTACTTTTAATTCTAGCCTTCGTTTTGAGCCAGGAAGACATGAAGACCCCTATTCCCAGTGACTTACTAATACTTAGGCATTAATGAGCCCAAGGCTCTCAGAAACCTCAGTATGCTCAGAAAATCAGAGCAACAAGAGATTAACTCATATATCCCATAAGTCATTGTTTCATATTAAATACAATCACAAAATTATATTTGGAGGAAAAAAAGTTAAAACTTGAATTTAAAATCTAAAATCTTAGCACATAGTCTTGATATAGCTTGTGGTAAAAAATTCATATATGTTTATTATAAATTTATCTCAGAATAACTTGAAGAATAATCCCCCTATGAAGATTGTAGACACAGAAGTTTAGTCAATGACCTATGTGTGTTATCAACCCTTGGTTCATGTTTCTGCCATTACTTAGTAAATCCTAGGAGTATTTGTAATACAGAACAAAACAAATAATTTTGTAATTACAAAGTTGCGTGTTTGAACCTCAGTTCTATTCCTTACTTATTGTGATTTTTTTCATGTCTCAGATCCTCAAACCTCTAATAGGTAAATGACAACAGGCTACAACTTGTAGGGCTATTCTGAAGATTAAAAATGGATACAAAACATCTGGCATAGTGTATGACAGAGTGGATGGTAGCTCTTGTTTGTGTTGTTATACTTGGAGCTGCTGAGTTTTCACTGCTCTAAATCAGCATTAATCTTTAATCATAAACTAATTTGATCACTAGCAAGGTTTTGAAAGTCCACAAGTAAGCCAATTAACTTCATTAATTTGTGTCAAAAAATGAACACTACTACTCTTTCTAGAAATTTCAGCTACTCTCCCTTCAAATCATGTGAAAGTCATTAGTTAATAAAATATATATTTTTTAATTGCAGTTAAAAGTAATTTCCATGTGACTAATCCATTAATCCAGGTGTCTTTGACATTAGTAAAATCTTATTCAGTAGCTAGTTTTGTTAGAATTAATTGATTAGATGACTATTCACATAAAAATAAGGGCCAGGAACTGTGGCTTACTGTTGCAATCTCAGCACTTTGGAAGAAAGTGGAAGGTGGATTGCTTAAGCCCAGGAGTGACCAGCCTAGACAACATGGCAAAACTCTTGTCTCTACAGAAAATACAAAAAATTAGCTGGACACGGTGGTGCATTCCTGTAGTCCCAGATACTTGGGAGGGTGAGGTGGGAGGATTACCTGAGCTCTGGAGTTACAGGCTGCAGTGAGCGGTGATCTTGCCACTGCACACTAGCCTGAGTGAAAAAGTGATACTTAATCTGTCTCAAAAAAAAAAAAAAAAAAAAAAAAAGAAAGAAAGAAAGAAAGGGGAGATGGTGACTCAAACATGACAGTGTCAGAGTATGTGTGAAACTTAGTCATTTACCGCAATAGAATTTGCCTCTAAGGTAAGAAAAGTTGTTTTAAGTGTTACTGATTTTTACTTGAAAAGGGTGTCCTATTGATTTTTGCCGTCTAGACCCTTAACTATGTCTTTTAGTAAACTATTCTTGTCTATAATGACAACCATGGAAAACTCACGAACAGAAATGGAATGGTCACTGGTGGAGAAAGGGGAAAGTGAGGTTTCAAAAAATACTACCTAATGGCCCCCTCCCCTATGCACCATATGTGAATTATTTCAGTTCTGTTTACTTCTGATGGGAAAATACAAGGTTCTTAGTTTTTTGAGTGAAGCTGTGTGGTGAGCTAAAACAACAACAACAACAAAAACTATGCAAGTAAATTTGCTATTTCAAAGCTCCTATGCTTGCGGGCAAAGAATTCTTGGATTTCTGCCAACAATGAAGTTCAAATTATTTGGAGGGGTTAGTTGTTTGAGTTTCTGTATTTCTTTTAATCAGGCTTTGTTTTTCACAGTTGTCATTAGTCAGTTCTACTTTATTACCTATTGGGACTTGGCATTCAAACATTTGGAAATGCATTTATTCAGTCAGTATAAAAACCAAACAATAACAACAAACTCTTGGGATTCTGAACACTGTTAATCATCTGGCATTGCAGTCAATTTTTTTTTTTTTTTTTTTTTTTTTGGTACTTCAGTGAACTACTCCTACACTGCTACCCGGGTATAACATCTGGAAATAATGCCTTTATTTCCCTTTCTCATTTTTTCTTTCCACAAATCTTTTCTACTTTTCTCTTTTGTACTACTTTCTCTCTCACTCTATCCTCCCTTTCCTTTCTTCTTCCTTGCTCTCTCCTTTCTTTTCCTTTCCTTCTTCCTCTTTGCAGGATTCCTTCTATCTCTTTTCATTTAAATTTGAAAGCTCAAAAAATGATTTAGTTTGAAATTTCAATATTTGTACAAAAGAGATTTGTCAGAAAATAGAATTTATTATTTTATTTGTGTCAGATCTTGAGCAAACCAAAGTGAAATTGCAAAGACAACTCTGTAAACGTGTGAATATATACTATATCAATTATTTATAATTTTAGTTTGTGTGGAAGCATCATAAGTCAGGGACCATCTGTAGTTAAGAATGCTACATTGATATTTTTTTCGGCTCCATATAAAAATTTGATTTCCAGACATTGTTTACTGCCTGAAAGAAGAAAAGGTTAAAGGAACCAAAAAAAAAAATGTCTATTAGCTAGACAAGTTATTATTAACCTAAAGAAGATTAAAATTTTTTATTATTCAAATTACTAAAAATCTGTAGTTATGTGTTCTAAGGAATCCCATTAAATATATTTACTATAGAAAAAAAACAATGCCAGTTTCTGCTTTGACATTTTAGTTAACTGTAAATGACAACATTAATACAAACTAACATTTTTGGATAGAATCAGACACATTATTCAACTATCATAGGTCATCTAATTAGTTGTGTTCTAATATCTGAATAAGGTTATTACATCCTTTCATATATCAGTATCCCTCATTTTATGCTTGATGATCATTGAAGCAATGTAAGTTTCCTTCAGTCAGGTAGAGTAGAATAATCTAGCCCCCTCACCCCTCCGCCTTGTTCTATCTGGTCCATGTTGTACTTTAACTTTATTAAAATTAGAAGAACTGTCTTTAAGAAGATGACATTGGCCGGGCGCGGTGGCTCAAGCCTGTAATCCCAGCACTTTGGGAGGCCGAGACGGGTGGATCACGAGGTCAGGAG
Organism: Theropithecus gelada; assembly: GCF_003255815.1. Taxonomy (NCBI): domain Eukaryota; kingdom Metazoa; phylum Chordata; class Mammalia; order Primates; family Cercopithecidae; genus Theropithecus; species Theropithecus gelada. The sequence goes on from NC_037679.1 coordinate 45,878,836, forward strand.
ATCGAGACCATCCTGGCTAACATGGTGAAACCCCGTCTCTACTAAAAATACAAAAACTTAGCCGGGCGAGGTGGCGGGCGCCTGTAGTCCCAGCTACTCGGGAGGCTGAGGCAGGAGAATGGCGTGAACCCGGGAGGCGGAGCTTGCAGTGAGCTGAGATCCGGCCACTGCACTCCAGCCTGGGTGACAGAGCGAGACTCCTCCGTCTCAAAAAAAAAAAAAAAAAAAAAGAAGATGACATTTCAGTTAACACAAAAGCAGTGAAGTTAACAATAGGATCAGTCCACAGCATAAGTAGTATAATCGACTTAGGGGATACAGTATTCAGTGGAAAGCCAGCCCCAAGTGAGGAGGCAAAACATTAATGGGTTTGAAAAGCTGCTTACTTCTGATGGGAAAATACAAGGTTCTTAGTTTTCTGAGTGAAGCTGTGTGGTGAGCTAAAACAACAACAACAACAACAACAAAAACTATGCAAGTAAATTTGCTATTTCAAAGCTCCTATGCTTGCGGGCAAAGAATTATTGGATTTCTGCCAACAGTGAAGTTCAAATTATTTTATATTTCTCTAAAATTTTCTTCTGACTGATTCTGGGAAAATGATGAGACAATTGAAACCCATTATAGACAAATGATTGTGTTGGAAAAGTTATACAGTTTTTTTTTTTAATTTAAAAAAAAAATTTCTTATGACGGAGTCTCGCTTTCTTGCCCAGGCTGCAGTGCAGTGGCGTGATCTCAGCTCACTGCAAGCTCTGCTTCCCGGGTTCACGCCATTCCCCTGCCTCAGTCTCCCCAGCAGCTGGGACTACAGGCGCCCACCACAACTCCCGGTTAATTTTTTTGTATTTTTAGTAGAGATGGGGTTCCACCGTGTTAACCAGGATGGTCTCGATCTCCCAACATGGTGATCTGCCCGCCTCGGCCTCCCAAAATGCTGAGATTACAGGTGTAAGCCACCACTCCCAGCCAGAAAAGTTATACAACTTTTATACAAAATTTACAATATTTTAAAATTATACAATTTTCTGCAATTTCAATTTTTCTTGTTTGGAATCATAATGAGGAGAGGACTTAAGAGTGTCAAAAAGAGTGATGTTAAAGAAACTGATTGTTTTCCTCAGGCAGAATTGGAGATGACTAATCATACTGCCAAAGGTTGAGCCTATTTTTGCTTGCATCTTTAAAAGAAAACAATTGGAAATAGTTTCAAGAAGCATGAAAATAACAGAAAAATAAAACATTATATATGTGGGACTTTTTAAGCCTTCCATAATATTTCAGTTCAAGGAAACAACTACATTTTTAAAGGTATATTGTTCAAAATGGTCTTCCTTTTTCAATTGGCCAATGAAACTGCAAAAGTAGTAATCAAAACTGCAATTCTTAAAACAAACGTGACACAATCTTGATTAAAGCACTTAAAAAAATACAAGGCTTGCTTCCTCACATTGTCCTCTATTTTTGCAGACAATGTCACAAAGGTACCATTAGATTCATAGCTGGTTACCAACCTCTAATTTTTAGCTATTCGACTTAAGACTTGCACTCTAGCACCATTACCCTAACACTTTTCTATAGCTCTAAGATCACCATTGTCATTTAAATTAACATAACACACTTGAATACGATATAATAAGATTTCTCTTGTGAAAGCCTCATAACTATGAACGGACCTTTGTTTAATCCTCAACCACATAATTCCTCTTCTAATGTAATCCAGTCCTCCATTCAGCCTTAAAATATTGTTGTTGTGTCGTTAACAAAAAAATGTTCACATTAAAAAAAAAAAAAAAATTCTATGTGTCCACAACACTCTCTCCTTAACATCTTCTGGCATTCCATCACTTGCTCTTTTGAAAAAAAAAAAAAAAAAGCAGAAAAATAGGATCTAACTTTGCTGAGAATTATTACTTTATTAATCTTTATTTTACACAAAATATCTGCTGTGATGTGATTCACAAAAAAAGTATTTCATGAAAACAACAAGAATCATAACAAAGAATTCCCTTGTTTCCCCACAAATGTTTTGGCAATTAGAAACATGAAGATAACTTTGTGCTTTAAGAATACCTTTGAGAAAAATATTTCAAGTTTTTTTTTTTTTTTTTTTTTTTTTGAGGTGTTATGAGTTTAGCACACCAACCAATCTTTCTGACATACTTCAAATCAGATGTCCTTAGGAGGGAAGCAGCAGTTTTTCCCTGAAACTGATATTTGGTAAACATTTATCAATCTAATAAATGGTAAACAGAACATGTTATTAAGTACATAGTTCTTGAAAACATGTTTATTCAAATTTACTTTTACACTACTGAAGGTCAACATCATCATTTCTCCCAGAAGACACAGCTGTCATCAGAATCAATAGGAACTTGTGCTGAATGATTGGTTACTTAGTTGGATGGGATATGCAAGGCATGTATTTTACAAACACGTTGACCATGTGACATGCATAAATTGCTCTATACCACTGCTGCTGTCTGTTTCTTATATGAAACTTTCATGGTACAAAACAGTTCAGGGCATTTACATATAGTCTACCAAACACCGCATGTTCTCACTCATAGGTGGGAACTGAACAATGAGATCACTTGGACTCGGGAAGGGGAACATCACACACCGGGGCCTATCATGGGGAGGGGGGAGGGGGGAGGGATTGCACTGGGAGTTATACCTGATGTAAATGACGAGTTGATGGGTGCTGACGAGTTGATGGGTGCAGCACACCAACATGGCACAAGTATACATATGTAACAAACCTGCACGTTATGCACATGTACCCTAGAACTTAAAGTATAATAATAATAAATAAATTAAAAAATATATTCACAGAAGAATTTTTGTTGCAAAACGTAAGGTAAAATATTAAGAGGAGAGGAAGTGTGAAGACTGAGAATAAAATCAGGTAGATTAGCTAAGAATGAAATCACTGTGAAGACACAGAAAAGTCTTGTAGTAGGAGAAGAGGATTTGGAAATGCTTGTCATCTAGCAGACGCATGCTAGATTAGGCAGAATTCACACATTAGCCCAGTACAAATCCAGGCTAACATGTAAACCTTTCAGTTTTAATTTCGAGAAGGTAGGACAAATGGTCAGAAATACAGACCTAGATGGAAAATCCTGCAAATCGCTAGAATTCATACTCTTATTATCTGAACAAGCAGCAAATCAGATTGTGACTTAAGCTAAGGAAAGATTTCGCTAAGGAAAGATTTCAATGTGTAAATAGCGTCAGTTTCATAAGCCATTCAGTCTCTGTTACTATTAAACATAATGGCAAAACTGAACTTACTTTCACACTGACTTAATACTACTCACATATTTTCTTGCAATGCGAATGAAACCATAGACTATATGTAAAGAAATGAGTATGGTTATATTCCAATACAAATGTATTTATGAATGCTAAAATTTGAATTTTTACATGATCCGAAATATGATTTTCTTATGACTATATTTCCAACATTTAAAAACTATGCAGAAGTCTTTCTTCGTTTGCAGGTTGGACAAAAAAGTATATGAGTTGACTCTGACCTGTGGATTGTAGTGTAGTGACACATAGTCTAAAATATAAAATATGTGTCATAAGTGAGACTGCTTCTCTGATGCTAGAAATATGTGGAAGCAAGGTTGATTGCTTGCACAGGGATTTTCTGGTCTGAAATTTGTTTCTAAGAATAAATAGCATCAACAACTTGCAATATTCTAATTCAATTCTTTTGACACAATAGTCTATGCCTTAATTTAGTGACAAATAAAAGAGCTTAAATTACATTGATTGATAAATGGTGCATAATATTACTTATATTTCTTTGTATCATGATCCAAGTACTACTATAATGCTATCTTAATTTTGTTCATAAGATGGCAGATTGGGGGCTTTTAACATGCCTCAGCCACTTGGAAATAGCAAGATAGTGCACAAAGATCAACTCTGCGAGCTTTAATTCCAGAAGGAAATCAGGAATCTACCAGAATCATGATGGACACCCCAGATCTCAGGAAGGAAGATGCTGGCAAACAGTCCCTGTGATGGTGTCTGGCAGATAAAAGGTAGTGAAGTCCCAGTACATGAGAGAGGAAGAGAGCATTCCTCTGTGACTCACCTTTCCACCTGGGAGTTGGGTAATCCACGAGGGGGGAGAACTCTTTGTTTCTCCCAAGCCCTGAAGGTAACTTGGGGAGAGGTATGGAGACATTATAAGGGAAAGACACTGGGAACAGCTGCAGACATTTCCCCAGACCCGGGACCAACAGCAGCACACCATTTTTAATCTGTGCACATCCACTGTCAGCCATTATTTTGTGTGACCCGGAAGAGTGACTGCACAGGCATTTTAGTTTCAAGCCAGAGATTAGAGTGCCTGCTCTGGAGCAGGGTAGGGGCCTCCACAGCCAGAACTGTGGAAAATGCCTCAGCAGTAGATGGTGGAATTGTGCTCTCCGCCGTCACAAGCCTGGAGCAGGAGAAAAGCTGCTAAAGCTGCAGTTTCTCCTGGGTGGTGGACTTGCAGCCAGATCCAGCTTGGCGAATTAAAACTAGTCTGTGTATGCCGTTGCTAGGTGCGCGAAGCTGCTCCCCTTAAATTGTGTTTAAGCAGGGCCCTCTCTGCTCCACCCCCAGACAGAAATCCAGGCATTTGGAGCACCTACTTTTCTGAACCAGCAGCCTAAGCTGCCTCACCATTTCTAACATAGATCATGGTACAGAAGGACTGTCTCCACTTCACACACAGGAAGAACTCCAGATATTTGGAGCATCTGCTTGCCTGGACCAGCAACCCAAGTCACACCACCTTTCCTGTGCAGAGATTGTGGTGCAGGAAGACACTTTCTGCTCTATTCCCAGGCAGATCTCCAGGCATTCAGAAAACCCATTCATCCGGTTCAGCCACTTGAGCTGCCCCACCCTTCCTGGACCCAGATCTTAGTGCAACGCGGCCTTCTCTGCTCTATGCCCAGGAAGATTCTCAGGCATTTGAAGCACTTACTCACCAGAACAGCAGAATGAGCAGTCCCACCTTTCCTGTGCAGAGATCCAGGTGCAGGAGGCCCTCTCTGCCATAAGCCCAGTCATATCACCAGGCATTCAGAGCACCTGCTTGCCTCGTTCAGCAGCCTGAGTTGCCATCCATCTCCTGTGCAGAAATGTTGGTGCAGGGGGCTCCTCCCTGCTCCATGTCCAGGCAGATCTCCAGGCATTTGGAGGACCCACTCTCCTGGAAGGGTTTTAGGCTGTCCCCCATCCTCATGCAGACAATTGGGCCAGGGAGTTTTCCCAGCTCCATGACTAAGCACAGCTCTGGGCACTTAGTGGCCACCCAATGGATTATTGGAGCTGGTGCTCATGTCTGCCACTGGGGGACCTGTAGGCGGACCTGGCCTGTTTGACCCTGCCTATCTTTGCCCCAGCACCTGCTTCCTGGGTTGAGGGAAGGGGAGCGGGCAAGTGGGGAGATAAGACCACTATGCACTCTACAGAGTAGACCATTGCCTAGGCAGCAAAGAACTGCTTCCAGTAAACAAAGATCAAGAATATAACCAGCCATGTTGGCCGCAGCTGGTTCTTACCTGTAAGTTTCATCTATTGATTTGTAGGCTGAACTACACTGCCTAATACAAAATTTGGTGTCAGATGTGCATGAAGACATGAAATCAAAGCCAGAAAGCCCTGCCCAGCATTATCCAGGGTGACAACCCCTAAGGAGGGGAGTGGATAAGGGAAAAGGAAAGAAAAAAGAAAATCAATAAAATTATTGGGAAAAAAAGAAAAAGAAAAAGAACCTACCAGAAAGAAAATAAATACAAAAACTAGAAGTGCTAGTGTTTCCGAATGAGAATGAACCAGCACAAGAATTGTCACCATTAAAAACCTGAGTGTAGTGACATCACCAAAGGATGGCCCTAGCTCTCCAGTAATGGTCTCTAACCAAAATGAAAAATCAGAAATGAAAGATGAAAAATTCAATGAATGGATTTCAAGGAAGCTCAATGAATTCCAACAGAAGTTTGAAAACCAACACACAGAAAGTTTTAAAGCAATCTAGGAAATGAAGGAAGAGATACACATCCTAAGAAGAAAACAATCAGAACTTCTGGAATTTAAAACAAACAAACAACAACAACAACAACAATTCATTTAAGTAATTTCAAAATAAAATTGAAAGTTTTATCAATAGACTAAACCAAGCAAAAGAAAGAATTTCAGAGCTTGAGGCCCTGCGTCTCAAACCAGTCAGACAAAAATAAAGAAAACATAATTTAAAAAAATGAACAAGTCTTTGAGAAATATGGGACTACATATGCCACCAAACCTATAAGTTATTCACATTTGTGAGAGAGAACCTAGAAAACTATTTGAGGGAATAATTCAAGAAAACGTATCTAATCTTGCTAGAGACTTAAGTATCCAGATAAAAGAAATCCAGAGAACACCTGCAAGATACTATACAAAATGAGCATCACCAAAGCATATAGTCACCAGACTGTCTAAGGCCAATGCTAAAGAAAAAATCTTAACCCTTTCCCATTTGCCCAAAGAGTGCTCGCCGGCAGCACTTGGAACTGCAGCATTTGCTCCTAGATAACTTTGCCACAAAATATCTTGCTTTTATGATTATTTTTGCATCACTCTAGTATATCAACTTCAGAAACAAAATACTTCATTCTATTTATACCATTCTAGTTTTAGTAGTGGTATTTACATTTAAAAAATACAGTAATTCTCAACTGCTGAAAATGTCAAATGCTAGAAAATGTAGCATTTCTACACATGATGTTAACATCGTTCTTGAACAGTTCTTGGACAAAGATTTATTTGATGGGTTTTCTGAAATAGGCGATTCTGATGATTCAGTCAATTCTGACGTTAGTTCTGTTTAGAAATAAAGTGTTCTCCAAGAACAGTTTTTATATTCTATGTTCACATTTAAAATCAGTCAGATTTGCTTCAGCCTCAAAGTCTGTTTATATAAAATTAAATGAGTGCTGGCAGCGAGCTGCACTTTTTTTCTAAACGGGAAAAGGGTTAAAGGCAGCTGGAGAAAAAAGTCAAATAACATACAAAGGGAACCCCATGAAGCTTATAATGAATTTCTCAGCAGAAATCGTATATGCCAGGAGAGATTGGGGGCCTATTTTCAGCATTCTTAATGAACAAATATTTCAACCAAGAATTTCAAGATAACACAGAGAATAAAAATGAGGCCCAATTATCTGTTGCCTATAAGAGACACATTTCATCTATAAAGATACCTATAGACTGAAAACAATGGGATGAAAAAAGATAGCCTATACTAAGGGAGACCAAAAAAGAGCAGGAGTAGCTATATTTATATCAGACAAAACACATTTCATAAAAAAACTGTAAGAAACAAAGAAGGTCATTATACAATTATGAATTGGTGAACTCAGCAAGAGGATGTGACAATTGTAAATACATACGCACTCAAAAACGGAGCACTAAGACATATGAAAGAAATATTATTGGAGATAAAGAAAGAGCTAAATCTCAATACAATAAAAGCTGGAGACTTCAACACCCCACTTTCAGTATTGGACAGATCATGTAGACAGAAAATCAACCAAAAAAATGGAAATTAACTTGTATAATAAATAATAAATATTTCAAGAACATTTCATCCAATGGCTGCAGAATACACATTTTTCTAGTGAGCACATGGCTCATTTTCCAGAATAGATCATATGTTAGGTGGCAAAAGAAGTGTTAAAGCATTCAGAACCTTGAAATAATATCAAGAAACTTCTCTGACCACAATGGAACAAAACTAGAAATTAAAAACACAAAAAATTTTGAAAACTATACAAGTATATGGAAATTAAACAATATGCTCTTGAATGACCAGTGGGTCAATAAAGAAATTAGGAAGAAAACTGAGAACTTTTTTGAAATAAATCATAATGGAAACACAGCATACCAAAACCAATAGGATACAGAGAAAGCAGTACTAACAGGGAAATTTAGGGCTATACGTGTCTACAACAAAAAAGAAGGAAAAACTTCTACTAAAAAACCTAACAATGCATCATCTTGAAGAATGAGAAAATCAAATCCCAAATTAGTAGAGTAAACGAATTAATTGAACATCAGAGCACCAAAAAAATGAAATTGAAGTGAAGAAAACAATGCAAAATACCAACAAAATGAACTGAGTTTTTTTGAAAAGGTAAAGGAAATTGACAAACCTTTACTCATACTATGAAAAAACGAGAGGATCCAAATAAACAAAATCAGAGATGAAAAAGGAGACATTACTTCTTATACCACAGAAATTCAAAAGACCATTAGTGGGTACTATGAGCAACTATATATCAATAAATTGGAAAATCTAGAGGAAATGAATAACTTCCTAGACACATAATACATACCAATATGGAATCATAAAGGAATACAAAACCTGAACATGCCAATAAGCAACAAGATTGAAGCCATAATAAGAAGTCTCCCAGTAAAGAAAAGTCCAGGACCCAGTGGCTTCACTGCTGAATTCTACCTTTTAAGGAACTCATACTAATCCTACTTTAAGTATTCCAAAAAATAAAGGAGAAGGGAATGCTTCCAAAGTCATTTTCTGAGGTCAATATTATCCTGATCCAAAAGTAGACAAAGACACATCAAGAAAGTAATAAACAGGCTAATATCTCTGATTAATACTGTTGCAAAAATCCTCAACAAAATAATACAAACTAAATTCTTTAATACAGTGAAAAGATCATTCATTGTGACCAAGTTGGACTTATTCCAGGGATGCAAGGATAACTCAATATATGCAAATCAATGACTGTGATACATTATATCAACAAAATGAAGCATTAAAAACCATACAATTATTTTAACTATGCTGAAAAAGCATTTGACAAATGTCAGCATCCCTTAATGATAATAACCCTGAAAATACTGGATTCAGAAGGAACATACCTCAACATAATAAAGGGCATATATGACAGACTCACAGCTAGTATTATACTGAATGAGGAAAAACTGAAAGCCTTTTCTCTAAGATCTGGAGCAAGACAAAGGGTCTACTTCACCACTGTTATCAACCTAGGACTAGAGTTCCTAGCTTGGGTAATCAGTCAAGAGATAGACATAAAGGGCATCCAAATCGGAAAGGAAGAAGTAAGTTATTCTTGTTTGCAGTTGATAATGCTTTTATATTTGTAAAAACCTAAATACTCCACCAAAAGACTCTCAGAACTGATAAATAATTTCAATAAAGTTGCAGGATACAAAATCAATGTACAAAAATTAGTAGCATTTCTGTATGCAAACAGTAAATGCTCTGAAAAATAAAAAGTAATCTATTTGCAATGATCACAAATAAAATCCATGAACTAATGTAGCCAAATAATTGGAAGATCTCTACAATGAAAATTATAAAACTGAATAGAAAATTTGAAGAGGACACTCAAAAAAAAAAAATGGAAAGATATTCCATGTTCATGAGTTGGAAGAATCAATATTTTTAAAATTTCCATACTGCCCGAAGCAATCTACAGACTCAATACAATTTCTATCGAAATACCAATAACATTCTTCACAGAAATAGAAAAAAACAAGCTAAAACTTACATGAAACCACAAAAGACCCAGAATAGCCAAAGCTTTTCTGGACAAAAAGAAGAAAACTCAAGGAATCATTTTTCCTGACTTCAAATTAAACTGCAGTGCTATAGTAACCAACAGTGTACGATACTGGCATAAAACACATGCACACACACCAGTAGAACATAATAGAGAACACAAAGACAAATCCACAAGTGTACAGTAAACTCATTTTCGACATACGTTGGGGAAAGCATAATCTCTTCATTAAATGGTTCTGAGAAAACTGGATATCTATATAAAGAAGAGTAAAACTAGATCCTTGTTTCTTGCCATATACAAAAATAAATTCAAAATGGATTAAAGACTGAAATAATAATACCTCAAACTATGAAACTACCACAAAACAATATTAAAGCTGCTCTCTAGCTCATTGATCTGAGCAGAAATTTCTTGAGTAATACCTTACAAGCAAAGAAGACCAAAGCAAAATTGGTCAAATGGGATTATATCAATTTAAAAGCTTCTAAGCTGCAAAGGAAACAATTGAGAAAGTGAAGAGACAACTCACAGAATGGGAAAAAAATTGCAATCTACTCATCTGACAAGGGATTAATAATCAGAATATATAAGCAGCTCAAACAACTCCATTAGAAAAAATATAAAAATCCAATTTAAAAAATGGGCAAAATATTTGAATAGACATTTCTCAAAAAATATACAAATTGCAAACTGGCATATAAAAAGGTGCTTATTGATTATCAGAGAAATGCAAATAAAAACTACAATGATATATCCTCTCACTTCAGTTCAAATGTCTTTTATCCAAAAGACAGGCAATAATAAATGCTGGAGGGAATGTAGAGAGGAAAGGAAATACCCACACACTTTTGGGGAAAATGTAAATTAGTACAAACACTGTGGAGAACATTTTGGAAGTTCCTCAAGAAACTAAAAATAGAGCCACCATATGATCTAGCAATCCCACTGCTAGGAATATTCCCAAAAGAAAAGTATCTGGATATGGAAGTGATGTCTGCACTTCCATGTTTATTGCAGCACTATTCACAATAACCAAGATTTGGAAGCAATTTAAGTGTTGAATAACTTAGGTTATCTAATAGAAAAAGAAAAGGTGGTACATGTATACAATGGAGTACTATTCAGCTATACAAAAGAATGTCATCTTGTTACTTGCAACATGGATGGAACTGGAGATCCTATGTTAAGTGAAATAAGCAGGCGTAGAAAGGCAAACTTCATATGTTCTCACTTATTTGTGGGAGCTAAAATTAAAACATTTGAACTAATGGAGATAGACAATAGAAGAATGGCTACCAGAGGTGGTTACCGGAGGCTGGGGAGGGTGCCAGAATGGGTGAGTAGAAGTTGGATGGCTATGGGGCACAATAAAGTAGTTAGAAAGAATGAACACAACCTAGTCTCTGATAGTATAACAGGGTGACTATAGTCAACAATAAATTATTTATTTTTAAATACATAAAAGAGTATTTTTTGAATTGCTTTTACCTTAAATGATAAATTCCTTAGGGGTAGATACCACATTTACCATGATGTGATCGTTAGACATTGCATGCCTGTATCAAATACATATATACACCTGTGTACCCACAAAAATATATTTTTTAAAATGTCAAGAAATAATGGATGCTGGTGAGGCTGTAGAGAAAGGATATGTTATGCACTGTTGGTGGGAATGTAAATTAGCTCAACCACTATCAAAAGCAGTTTAAAGATTTCTCATATAACTTAGAACTACCATTCAATCCAACAATCCCATTACTGGGTATATATCCAAAAGAAAATAAATCATTCTACCAGAAGACACTTGCACTCACATGTTCATTGCAGCACAATTCACAATAGAAAAGAATAAATTTAGGTATCCATCAGTGGTGGATTTGATATAGAACATGTGGTACATATACACCATGAAATACTACCCAACCATAAGAAAGAATGAAATCATGTACTTTGTAGCAATATGAATGCAGTTGGAGACCATTATCGGATAACTAAGTGAATTAATGCCGGGACAGAAAACCAAATACTGCTTGTTCTCATGTATAAGTGTAAACTAAACATTGCGTACTCGGGGACATAAAAATGGCAACAATAGAAACTAGAAAGTAAGAGATGGGGGAGGTTGGCAGGCAGGGAAAATGTTGAAAAACTGTTAAATACTATGCTCACTACCTAGATAATGGAGCCATTTTTACCCCAAACTTCAGCATCATGCAATATACCTGGTAACAAACCTATACATGTACCCTCTGAATCTAAAAGTTGAAAAATATTAAAAATAAAAAATATTATTTAGATTTAAAAAGAAAGAAAAATAAAGCAATCTTAGATACTTGAGGGATATATTAAAATAATTAGTTTTTTTATCGAAAACACATATAGATGTTACATATATCTAAATATAGCAACATGTCTAATTTATCTTATAATAGTTACTTAAATTTCAGGATTCAGTGCCAAAGTGATAACTATGATATCTAATTAAAAAATTACGTTCACATTTTCAAGGTACTATTGACAGGGCTTACGGAACCATTCTACAGAAAAACGCTGTCTGGAGACAAATCAGAATGTTGGTACTTATTACTGTATAATTTTGGGCAAGTTACCTAAACCCTCAGTTTATTCATCTTTAAAATGGAGATATTCCATAGGGTAACTCTGAGTTAAGCTATGTAAATTAAATACTTAGAATATATACTAACACAAAGTAAGCCTTTTAGAGTTGTTTTTTTATTCGTTGTGAGAAAGCACCCGTATCATATATCATTCCCTCATTCTCACAAACTCCCTGAGTAAGCATAACACACATTCACAAACGCACACACACACACACACGCGCACACATACATACAACCACACACACAACCACATAATTGAAGAAATAATAAGAAAATGCATGGTAATATGCATTTTAATATACTCATAACTCATATAATAATATTTTATTATAATAACCAATCACATAATTTTGCTACTCATGATGTTAGGTGATTAATATAAACTTGCTTTAGATAAACTTTAACACATCTTGATCAACTTTCAATATATTCAATATGTTCAATAACTTATTTCCTAGTTATCCTCATTTCAAACATAAAATATATCTTATTTCAAAATACACAATAACATTTAATCATTAACAAGTACAAGAAGAGGTAAAGTTATGTCTTACACTAAATAGTTACTTAAATGACTACTTGATGTATATGGATTTGAGAAAAAAGAACATTATCAATTAGCTACCTTTAATTATATGAAACTTTTTTCTGAAGGGAATAAAATAATGGTATTCAATTGAAAAGTTACTCTTCATCTTATTTAAATCATTCTGTACCTCTAAATGAACATCACATGTGCACTTCTAATTATAGTGCAATGTTTGTGTTCACTCTACATGGAAATTCAATAAGAGAGGTTATTTAAGCATCTGCAACTGCTACCCAAATCTCATATTTGTAAATTAGTCTTAGATTCATGTATTTTAATGATTTGTTTACAGTTTGTAACTTAAAATATTTATATATTATAAATGATGGCATTGCACTAAAGTGTAATGTATTCTATCTCCTTGCCTTTATTACATTTAAAAAATAAATTATGAAGTAAACATTTACAAGTTTAGCATCATCAAAAACCCAAATTTTGAGACAATTAAGCAACCGCAAAATCAAAACTACAGTCAAATATCCAGATAGATTATGTATAAAATGCTAAATATTCAAATACAAACATTGGTGAGCTATTAACTTTTTAATTTTTCACTTTTAGATCAAAATATGTACTTTCTCAATGGTCTAGATTATATTTTTTTAATATCAAATCATGCATGGCTTATGTTTTTCAAAACTTTTTATAACATTTTTCTACCAGAAATTATTGGGCAAAGAAAAAATATGTTTCAAATTTTTACTATGCATTTTCTTCTTATTTACATATGCACCAGAAGATAGTTTTTCGGTAAATCAGTATAGAGTTTCTCAGGGATCATATCATGCCTATAATCCCAGCACTTTGGGAGGGTGAGATGGGAGGATCACCAGAGGTGGACAGTTCAGACCAGCCTGGCCAGTATGGTGAAACCCCATCTCTAGTAAAAATACAAAAAACTAGCCAGGTGTGGTGGTGGGCATCTGTAATCCCAGCCACTTGTGAGGCTGGGGCAGAAGAAACACTTGAACCCGGGAGGCAGAGATGCAGTGAGCTGAGATCGTGCCATTGCACTCCAGCCTGGGCAACAAGAGCTCAAATCTGTCTCAAAAAAAAAATAATAATAATAATAATAATTTTAAAGCTAAATATAATTCTGGTCTAATCATCCAATGCAAGTAGTACACACGTGTTTATTTTATATATTATAATAAAGAGTAATTAAGACTAGTAAATAGTAACCACTTTTATTTGAACATAAAATATACACTGAATATTACTAAATCTCTTGTTTATTTAATTCTTATAAGTTGAAGTATTTGCTCTGCACATGTTCTGGTCCAGGGTTTTTGCATTCTTTTTAAGACAAGGATATATATATATATAAATATTTGCCCAAACACAATTAACCTCATTTTATCTTCACTATAACATATACTTCATTAGTTTTTTTGTCTTTAAGTGAGAGAACTTACAACACTCAGAAAAATTATATCACGTCTTCAAGATTGAGCTGCAAATACATGTCATCGTCAAAATTTAAATGCAGGTTTTTAATGCTAGTCCAGTTCTCTTCCTAGTACACAGGAGATGACCCCTAGTAAAGGGGAATGCATTTACTCATTGTTCCAAAAGTGGAAACTGATTTTTGGTCCCATGGAAACATTTATTTTAATCATATGTTGATAGAAATCTTCCAGAAGACTACTCTCTCTTTGTAAAAAGAGGTCACTACAGGGAATTGACTCTTATCTTGATGACTCCCAGCCTTCATTGTGAACATCCATTTTCATAGCCTGTGGTGATGCAGTGCCTGTGAAGCTGTCAGCTGTCATGTCTGTGATTATCCTGCTTGCCTCTAACAGCCTTCTGCTCTGATTCTTCTCAATCACTCAGGGTCAGGGAACCAGATGACCAAGGCTTTTAAAGATTGTATGTAAAGATTCTCTGTTTTCTCAACTGTAAAATGAGGTTGCTATACCAGACCAGTGGTTGCATATTTGAAGCACTGTGCTCACACACCATTCTAGGATATAATTGGTCTGAAATGGAGCTTTGCCACTGATCTTTTTTTAAATGATCCTGAAGTGTTTTGCTTTTTATTTTCATTGATACAAAATAGATGTACATATTTTGAGGATGCATGTAATGTTTTTATATATTCATATAATATGTCATAATGAGATGGAAATAATGGAAATATCCATCACCTTAACCATGTATCTTTTGTGTATACTGGGAAAATTTGAATTATTTGAATCTAGCTAATGTGAAATATACAATAGACTATTTTAAAATATTGTCACCTGAACCAATCTATCAAACTAGGTCTTAGTTCTTCTATGTAACTTTATTTTCTACTCAATCACAAAGATGAAAAAAGCAAGAAAATAACATTCATTTTATTGAAGTTTATAGATAAATATGAAAAAATTAACAACTAAACAGACAGTTGTAACCCATATGATAGAGACATAAGTAAATTCATTCTTACAGCAGCACAGATAGGGGCAACAAAACCAACCAGTGGGTGAAGGTGATTTGATTTCTAGAGGAAGCGAGGATTGAATTTTGTCTTGAAAACTCCTCTAGGTGAAAGAGGAAAGAATATCAATCAAGAGAAAACATATACAAAGTTAAAAAGATGTAACAATGTAGGATATTTAGGGAAATTTTCACTATGCAGTTCAATATGAGTGTCCTGTAGAGAACATGGTGGAAAGCTTAATTTTACATAATTAGCTTCCAGCAAATTCACGGGGGAACCTTTATTTCCTACCAAGGATTTTACATTTTTTCTCCAAAGGCAATAGGTAGGAATTAAATAATCTGAATGAGCAAAACAAAACATACACATAATCTACATTCCACACTCAGGATAGAAACATTAGAACATAATTGTCCTTTAGCAGTACAGATATTTGTGGATTTTAAGGAGATACTGATGCTATATCTTGTTTGGAGATGAGCAGTCAGTTGAGAAGTCACTGCAATAATTAAGAGTAATCAGTAATTAGCTATCTTTTTAGGTAACCTGTGTAGATGAGTTTATCATTCACAAACCCTAATGCGTGGAGTTAGGAGGATTAAAAAAGTAACTATCATTTTTACTTGTCAGTGCTATGGTAACCAGGAGACAGTTAACTGAGCATACTCCCTATGTACATCAGAAAGATCTGAGCCCAGAAGAGAACAAGGCAGAGCATATAAGTATAGTGAAACAAGTTTATAAGATATTTAAAACTAGGATTCATAAAATGATGATAGAAACTGAGATTCAAGAACAGAACTCTCAGAAACAAATATTTAAGAGGTAGTTGGAAAAACAGCCATCAGCTTTTGAAATATTTCTAGACATCCTCCTATTGAAGGACCTGTGTAGTCAGGAGTGTACAATGTGATAGAACTGTGAAGGGACTGTTCACATTTAAGTGGCGGAGGTTAGAAGCCAGATTGCAGAGTGTTGAGATGTGAGGAGGTATTTTTCTTCTTTAAAAAAAAAAAATCCCTACATGCACCTAGTTGCAAGTTTTTTAAGCAATACTTAATTACCTAATTAATTATTTTAGAAACCATGTGGGAAATCATAAAGACCTTCCAAATTAAGTGAAATGTTACCTTATTTCATATGAATTAACTCCATCCCTCCTCAGTTACAGAAATTTAAACCATATTTCATGTTCTTTCACCAATCTCCTGATGGTTATTGGACTGCAAATTCCCAAATTAGGAGTTAGTACTAACTTCATCTTTCACTTTGCTAACATTTCAACCAGTGGCTATAGAG
This sequence comes from Theropithecus gelada, assembly GCF_003255815.1. Classification (NCBI taxonomy): domain Eukaryota; kingdom Metazoa; phylum Chordata; class Mammalia; order Primates; family Cercopithecidae; genus Theropithecus; species Theropithecus gelada. The sequence continues at coordinate 45,895,387 of NC_037679.1, forward strand.
CTATGTACACAATGGCTATTCAAAAATGTGCTTGCTAAATTTACTCTTCTGCTTAGTTAAGCAATCAAGGAATGAAGTCACATCTTAATTTCATATCATTCAGAATCACTATTTTAAACATCATTGATAATGTAAGCATTTGGAAACAGAAACTTTTAAAACATCAATATTTTTCTTTACAGAGAATTTACTGAGGAATGTTGAAGGTTAATACAAATCTCAGTATTCAAAGGGAATAGAAAAATAAATATTATTTAATTAATTATTCTTAAATAATAAATCTATAAATATACCATGGTAAAACAAGTTAATAGGTTTCACATAAAATCCATTTGAGACTAAATAGCTAAGATAAATGTTGGTCAAATGTAAAAATACAAAATAGAATAGGTGCAATATAAATACAGTTATTAATTTAGCCATGTTAACTTTCAATTAACCTTTCTTCATACTTCAGAAAGCAAACGACTCAAACTGTTAAACGAAAGATCATTGATCTTCTTTTTCCTAACCTCTAAAGATAGTCGTTCTCTAGTGTTCAGCTCTTGGATCTATTTCTTCTATCTTTACACTCGCTTCCTAGAAAATAACGTCCAGTCCCATGGCTTTAAACACCAAATGTATGTTGATGAGTCTCAAATTTATATTGCCAGTTTTGAACGCACCCTGATTTCCAGATTTGCTGATATGACCGCCAACTTCATTTCTTTATTTGGATATCTCTGATGAGAATCTCTAATATCCAAAGCTGAACCCCTAATTTTCACCCCTCAACGAAGTGGGGAGCAAAGCAAAACAATAAAAAAGCTGTTCCTCCATTTTGTTTAGCCATTTCAGTCAATGGCCCCACTATCCTACGTGAGCCTAAGACTCATCCTTTATTCCTCAGCTTACCTTATTCCACCCCTACTTGTGATGGCTCAGTAGGCCTTTTGATTTATCATTTCTACCTTCATTGCCTATTTTGGTTGCACTATTCATAACGTACCTACTGTAAGAACTTCCAGACCACTCTGTTTCCTCTTTTGTTTTTCTTAAAGTTTTTCTTAACACACTAACCGTCAAGATCTTCTTTAAGATACAGACCAGATCACAGATCATGTCTTCTTGTTCAAAATCCCATAGTGGTTTTCTGTCACACTTAGCATCAAAGGCAAACTCTTAACTATGACCTACAGTGTACTATTTTATGGCCTTTTCATAGTTCTTAAAATATGACAAGATTGTTCTTTCTTTAGGGACTGTAATACTTTGAATGTTTGTGCACCCCAAAATTTATATGTTAAAATCCTATCCCCCAAGATGATAATGTTAGGAGGTGGGGCCATTGGGAGGTGATTAAGTCATGAGCAGAGCCTTCAGGAATGTGATTAGTACCCTTATAAAAGAGATCTCAGAGAGCTATCTAGCCCTTTCTACTATGTTAGGACACAGCAAAAAGCCACTTTTCTGGTATATAAACCAAGAAGTGGAACCTCTGAAGATGTCAAATTAGCTGGAATCTTCATCTTGATCTTCCCAGCCTCCACAACTGTAAGGAATACATTTCTGCTGTTTATAAGCTACTGGTTTAGAGTATTTCGTTATCGTAGCCAGAAAGGTCCAAGACTAGTTTGGATCTGCCATATAAAGACAAGTCAGTACCTGTTCTCTAGGACGGTCTTTGGCAATTAATGTTTCCTTGCCTTAGAGTATCCTCACCTCATTCACAGCCTTTATAAAATGTCACTGATCACACAGGTCTTCCCTCTTGCTACCTCTTTCTATCCCCTTTTTTGGTTGTGTAATTTCCTTGTGTATGTTTATTTCTCCTCCTAAAACATAGTCTCCAATAAGCAGAGAATTTGGCCAAATCTCCACTATGTTAAAGATTATTTGACACACAGTAGATGATCTATTCATATTATGAGATGAATGAACCCATAATTTTAAATGCACGTAGACACTGTATTTGAAGATTGCTAATCTACTTTTAGGAACATCTAGGTGGTTGAATTATAGTATGTAAACTAACTGAAAATTTTACAATTTATTGTTTTTTCATTCACAGGTTATCTCATAAGATTATCATAATCTAGGCAGATTTAAGTATCCTCACTTTACAAATGAGGAGAATGGGGCTAAGACAAAAAAAAAAAAAAAAAAAAAATGACTTTTCCCAGGTCCCACATGTACTGAATTGTTAGAGTCTGAGGGGGGGAATCCCAGATCTGATGGACTTCTTCCTACATAGCTAAACTTCAGGACTAATACGTAGTTGTTTTGTTTAACGTAGTCTAAAAGATACATAGAGCATACATTCTGGCCATAGGGTTACATAGTTTCACAGACATGACTGCATTTTAAAAAAGTAAATTCTTCAAATAAATTATCTTCTAAGTAAACAAGGGCTTAGACATAAAATAGCAATTAACCTATCTAATCTTCCTGGTGTGGAAGAAATTGCATTTTTTGTTACAGTGCTCCTAAGGTAAATTCATAACAATGCACTTGAGCCAAAATAAGATTGATATTACTGAATGTGATAGGAAAATCATTATATATAATTTATAAATTTTAGGCTTCTATATTGTGGTTCTTCTCATTTCTTTTTTCTATAGTTGTGAATTTAGAGTTGTTTGAATCCAATAATCAGGAAGAAACAAAAGAAAACAATCTTACTTATTATAAACGTGCAAGCATTTTTTTCTGTTATGTGATACATCATGCTCATGGGACTATTGTGCATTCTGTTTCCAAGATGATGGTAATTTATTTCAAAGCCTCCTTAGCATACTTACTTAAATAAAAATTATGAGAAAGGATCTCTTACTCATGGAAAATAAAATATATATTACTTAGTAATTTCTGTTATATATGTGATTCTTTCTATGTACAGATACTATATTTATTATCCATGTAATCCTCTAGCATCATATATTTAAGAATTTAGATTTTGTTATGAATTCAATAGAAATAGCCTCTGAAGTAACCCTGTTAGGACTAACCAATTTGTTGATGAGGTGATTTTTAAAAATACACACTATATATAAGAAATTATAAAACCTTATTTAAAGGAGGCTGGTCTCTTATGACAATTACCATATAGGCTATGACATTTGCAATCATGGTGGACTACGAGATTTTCCCTCTTCATGGTATATTTGTATTGAAAGCTGACCTACATTGTGCCTTCACAACTCAATTAATCTGATTTTCTTTTAATTATGAATGATGGTTAAAGATAATGTCAATAAATTTCACCCACTCACTCACTCACTTATTCATCAAGCAGTTTTATAGTTATTGAGTACTATGCTAGTTGCTCAGAACAAAAAAAAAAGAATAGGAAATTTTCAATCTTCTAAAGAAATCTATGTCCTAATGACACAAGCAAACAAATTAGCAATTATCATGTAGTTTTCCATACACCTAAGAGCTACTGGTGTTGGAGTTATATTCCAGTTCATTTTTATTTGAATTTTTATTATAAATTAATACATTGCAGTTCTGATATATATAGAAAATGTTTACAAGGTTAACATAAGCTCAAACAAGAAATATTTATTCCGCATTAGATTGAAAGTACAAGCCAATTTCTGAGCTTTCAAAGAGATTTCTAGAACCTGGAAAGTAGAAATTTACTGAAAAAAAATGACTTGAAACCCAGGCAGCTTTCTCTGCTAACACTGGTATTCCAATTCACCTTCTCCTAGTGCACAATTAGCCTATAAAGACAATATAGCTTTGAAAGACAGCATTTGAAAGACAAACATTTAGTAAATATATTTTATGACAAAGTAAGCTCCAGTTAAAAACTTTGATTTGGACTCACTCTTCTCTCTAATTACAATTTTAGGAGATATAAAGAATGATGTGCTTATCTGAACACCACTACCACCACCTCCTGTATTTAAAACATTGTTTTTATCTATTTCCCTTTATTATGTAGGTATGTCAACTTAGACTGTTCCAGTTTTCTCCTGAAACTTCGTAAAGTGACAAATAGTTCACTGGATTGAAATAACAATACGAAGCTCAATCAACTGGGACCCTGAGCATGATGTCTTTGGATAAGAAGCCTGACTCTGGCACTGCTAGCTTTGTGACTTAGGATAAACATATGATATCCCCGTGCCTCAGTTTCTCTATGAAATTGACATAATATACCTCATAGAGTGGTTATAAGTATTACATGACTAAGAATATGAAGCAACGGAACTCTGTTTGGCACAAAAGAAAGATTCAGTAAAAAGGAAATTTATTTAACTATCTATCATATATCTATCTACCTATCTATAATCTATCTTTTTATCTATCATCTATTTACTTTCTTTTTTTAAATCATAAAACAGATTCCAAGAAATAAGTCAAAAATTCTGAACTTTACATAGTTAATGAGCATCCTCATATCTTCGTCTCTGGGTTTGCTTAGTTTAAATTTTATTGTCTATCCTTTCAACTACTTCTTCCCACCTGACCTAAAATACTGCCCTGCCATTCGACAAACACTTGATAAATCCAAACTAAATTATATTTGGAATGAATGAGTCTGGGAAAAAAATCACTATTATGAAAAAAACACAAAACAATCCTCACCATGACTCCCCACTATGCTAATTTGTCTCATGTTAAAAACAGACATAGAGCGAACCCACAGCCCTGATAAAATCTTCCTGTCATATTTTTTAGCTAAGTCATTCTCCCAATCCCTTGAAAATTTCTCTACATGTTTTTTCTCCTAAAACTTAAAATCATTTTCCTTTACTTCTCATGATAAATATTTGTGTCCTCAACAGATCACAAGAACACAGCACCAATAACCTCTGCATCTGCACTCATATGCTGCCTTCCTTCTTGTTGCAGCTGATGAGCTGTCTGCTGTCTTATCTAATTTCAACCTCCACTTGTGCCCTGTATTGGAAATCCTCTCCTTAGTAGTGAATGATCTTATGCAATGATTCCACTTTCTTTCTCATATGATCTGCTTTTTACTTTGAGTAGAACTATTTTTAAACAATTTCCCAATTTCCTTCTAGCTACACCCAATTATTTATTACCCTTTTCAGGAAATTACCCAACAATGCCTGGGCCAGGCTGGGTGGCTCATGCCTGTAACCCCAGCACTTTGGGAGGTCAAGATGGGCAGATCACTTGAGGTCAGATGCTCCTTCCCCTTGCTCCCCATCCCCTGACTGGCCCCGGCATGTGATTTTCCCCTCCCTGTGTCCATGTGTCATCACTGTTCAACTCCACTTATGAGTGAACACATGTGGTGTTTGGTTTTCTGTTCCTGTGTTAGTTTGCTGAGAATGATGGTTTCTAGTTTCACCCATGTCCCTGCAAAAGACATAAACTCATTATTTTTTATGGCAGCATAGAATTCCATGGTGTATATGTGCCACATTGTCTTTATCCAGTCTACCGTTGATGGGCATTTGGGTTGGTTTCAACTCTTTGCTCTGGTAAATAGTGCTGCAATAAACATATGTGTGTAGGTGGCTTTATAGTAGAATGATTTATAATCCTTTGGGTATATACCCAGTAATGGGATTGCTAGGTCAAATGGTATTTATTTCACCTTCTAGATCCTTGAGGAATTGCCACACTGTCTTCCACAATGGTTGAACTAATTTACACTTCCACCAACAGTGTAAAAGCATTCATATTTCTCCACATCCTCTCCAGCATCTGTTGTTTCCTGACTTTTTAATGATCGCCATTCTAACTGGCGTGAGATGGTATCCCATTGTGGTTCTGATTTGCATTTCTCAAATGACCAATGATGATCTTTTTTTTTTTTTTTCCCATATGTTTGGTTGGCCACATAAATGGCTTCTTTTGAGAAGTGTCTGTTCATATCATTCACCCACTTTTTGATGTTTTTTTTGTGTGTGTGTGAATTTGTTTAAGTTCCTTGTAGTTCTGGATATGAGCTCTTTGTTAGATGGATACATTGCAAAAATTTTCTTCCATTCTATATGTTACCTCTTCACCCTGATGATAGTATATTTTGCTGTGCAGAAGCTTTTTAGTTTAATAATATCCCATTTGTCAATTTCAGGTTTTGTTGCAATTGCTTTTGGTGTTTTAGTCCTGAAGTCTTTGCACATAGCTCTGTCCTGAATGGTACTGCCTAGGTTTTCTTCTAGGGATTTTATGGTTTTAGATCTTATGCTTAAGTCTTTAACCCATCTTTGGTTAATTTTTGTATGAGGCATAAAGAAGGGGTCCAGGTTCAGATTTCTGCATATGGCTAGCCAGTTTACCAAACATCATTTATTAAATAGGGAATCTTTCCCCATTTGTTGTTTTTGTCAGGTTTGTCAAAGTTCATATGGTTGTAGATGTGTGATATTATTTCTGGGGCCTCCATTCTGTTCCATTGGTCTATATATCTGTTTTGGTACCAACGCCATGCTATTTTGGTTACTGTAGCCTTGTAGTATAGTTTGAAGCCAGGTAGTGCCTCCAAATTTGTTCCTTTTGCTTAGGATTGCCTTGACTATACAGGCTCTTTTTTGTTTCCATATGAAATTTAAGGTGGTTGTGTCTAATTCTATGAAGAAAGTCAATGGTAGCTTGAGTTTTTAAATGACTTTGGGCAGCATGGCCATTTTCACAATAGTGATTCTTTCTCTCTATGAGCATGAAAGGTTTTTCCATTTGTTTGTGCTCTCTCTTACTTCCTTGAGCAGTGGTTTGTAGTTCTCCTTGAAGAGGTTCTTCACATCCCATGTAAGTTGTATTCCTAGGTAGTTTATTCTCTTTGAAGCATTTGTGGGAATGTGAGTTCACTCATGATTTGGCTCTCTGTTTTTCTATTATTATTGTATAGGAATGCTTGTGAATTTTACACATTGATTTTTGTATCCTGAGACTTTGCTGAAGTTGCTTATCAGCTTAAGGAGTTTTTGGGCTGAGACATTGGGGTTTTCTGCAAAGAGAGACAATTTAACTTCCTCTTTTCCTATTTGAATATCCTTTATTTATTTCTCTTGCCTGATTGCCGTGGTCAGAACTTCCAATACTATGTTGAATAGGAGGGGGGAGAGAGGGCATCCTTGTCTTGTGCCAGTTTTTAAAGAGAATGCTTCCAGCTTTTGCCCATTCAGTATGATATTGACTCTGGGTTTGTCATAAATAGCTCTTATTGTTTTGAGATATGGTCCATCAATACCTAGTATATTGAGTTTTTTGCATGAAGGGGTGTTGAATTTTGTCAAAGGCCTTTTCTGCATTTATTGAGATAATCATGTGTTTTTTGTCATTGATTCTGTTTACGTGATGGATTATGTTTATTGATTTTCATATGTTGAACCAACCTTGCATCCCAGGGATGAAGCCAACTTGATCATGGTGGATAAGCTTTGTGATGTGCTGTTGGATTTGGTTTGCCAGTATTTTATTGACAATTTTCACATCTATATTCATCAGAGATGTTGGCCTGAAGTTTTCTTTTTTTGTTGTGTCTCTGCCAGGTTTTAGTATCAGGATGAGACTGTCGTCATATAATGAGATAGGGAGGAGTCCCTCTTTTTCCATTGTTGGGAATACTTTTAGAAGGATGGTACCAGCTCCTCTTTGTACCTCTGGTAGATTTCGGCTGTGAATCCATCTAGTCCTGGGCCTTTTTTTTTCTTTTTTTTGGTTGGGAAGCTACTAACTACTGCCTCAATGTCAGAACTTGTTATTGGTCTATTCAGGGATTCAACTTCTTCCTGGTAGAGAGTGTAAGTGCCCAGGAATTTATCCATTTCTTCTAGATTTTATAGTTTATTTGGTAGAGGTGTTTACAGTATTCTTTGATGGTCTTTTGCATTTCTGTGGGATCAGTGGTGATATCCCCCTTTTCAGATTTTATTGTGTCTATTCGATTCTTCTCTCTTTTCTTCTTTATTAGTCTGGCTAGTGGTCTGTCTATTCTGTTAATCTTTTCAAAAACCCAGCTCCTGGATTCATTGATTTTTTGAAGGGTTTTTTGTGTCTCTATCTCCTTCAGTTCTGCTCTGATCTTAGTTATTTCTTGTCTTCTGATAGCTTTTGAATGTGTTACCACTTGCTTCTCTAGTTCTTTTAATTGTGATGTTAGGGTGTCAATTTTCTATCTGTCCCACTTTCTCATGTGGGCATTTAGTGCTATAAATTTCCCTGTTAACACTGCTTTAGCTGTGTCCCAGAGATTCTGGTATGTTGTGTCTTTGTTCTCATTGGTTTCAAACACCTTATTTATTTCTGCCTTAATTTTGTTATTTATGCAGTAGTCATTCAGGAGCAGGTTGTTCAGTTTCCATGTAGTTGTGCGGTTTTGAGTGAGTTTCTTAATTCTGAGTTCTCATTTGACTGCACTGTGGTCTGAGAGACTGTTATGATTTTTGTTCTTTTGCATTTGCTGAGGAGTGTTTTACTGAGAAGTGTATTCAGGAGAGTCTCCTGAATACAGCATACCAATGGGTCTTGACTCTTTATCCAATTTGCCGGTCTGTGTCTTTTAGTTGGGGCATTTAGCCCATTTACATTTAAGGTCAATATTGTTATGTGTGAATTTGATCCTGTCATTATGATGCTAGCTGGTTATTTTGCACATTAATTGATGTAGTTTCTTCATAGTGTTGATGGCCTTTACAATTTGGTATGTTTTATGTTTTTGCAGTGGCTGGTACCAGTTTTTCCATTCTGTATTTAGTGCTTCCTTCAGGAATTCTTGTAAGGCAGGCCTAGTGTTGACAAAAATCCCTCAACATTTGCTTTTCTGTAAAGGATTTTATTTCTCCTTCACTTATGAAGCTTAGTTTGGCTGTATATGAAATTCTGGGTTGAAAATTCTTCTCTTTAAGAATGTTGTATATTGGCCCCCACTCTCTTCTGGCTTCTAGGGTTTCTGCAGAGAGATCCACTGTTAGTCTACTGGGCTACACTTTGTGGGCAACCTGACCTTTCTCTCTGGCTGCCCTTAACATTTTTTTCCTTCAGTTCAACCTTGGTGAATCTTACAATTATGTGTCTTGTGGTTATTCTTCTCGAGGGTATCTTAGTGGTGTTCTCTATATTTCCTGAATTTGAATGTAGGCCTGTCTTGCTAGGTTGGGGAAGTTTTCCTGGATAATACCCTGAAGTGTGTTTTCCAACTTGGTTCCATTCTTCCTGTCACTTTCAGGTACACCAATCAAACATAGGTTTGGTCTTTTCACATAGTTCCATATTTTTTGGTGGCTTTGTTAATTCGTTTTCATTTTTCCCTAATCTTGTCTTCTCACTTTATTTCATTAAGTTGATCTTCAATCTCTGATATCCTTTATTTTGCTTGATTGATTCAGCTATTGTGTGTATGCTTCAAGAAGTTCTTGTGCTGTGTTTTTCAGCTCCATCAGGTCATTTATGTTCTTCTCTCAACTAGTTATTCTAGTTAGCATTTCCTGTAACCTTTTGTCAAGGTCTTTAGCTTCCTTGCCCTGGGTTAGAACATGCTCCTTTAGCTCAGAGGAGTTTGTTATTACCCACCTTCTGAAGCCTACTCTGTCAATTCATCAAACTCATTCTCCATCCAATTTTGTTCCCTTGCTGGTGAAGAGTTGTTACCCTTTGGAGAAGAGGCATTCTTACTTTTGGAATTTTCAGCATTTTTGCACTGGTTTTTCCTCATCTATGTGTATTTATCTACCTTTGATATTTGAGGATGATGACCTTAGGATGGGATTTTTGCATGGGTGTGCTTTTTGTTGATGTTGATACTATTGCTTTCTGTTTGTTAGTTTTCCTTCTAACAGTCAGGCTTCTCTTCTGCAAGTCTGCTGGAGTTTGCTGGATGTCCGTTCCAGACCCTGTTTGCTTGGGTATCACCAACAGGGGCTGCAGAACAGCAAAGACTGCTGCCTGCTTCTTCCTCTGGTAGCTTTGTCCTGGAGGGGAAGATGTCAGCTGGAGCTCTCCTGTAGGAGGTGCCTGTCGATACTGCCTGGGATGTGTCTCCCAGTCAGGAGGCACGGGGTCAGGGACCCACTTGAGGGGGCATTCTGTCCCATAGCAGAGCTTGAGCACTGTGCTGGGAGATCCACTGCTCTCTTCAGAGCTGGTAGGCAGGAATGTTTAAGTCCGCTGAATCTTAGCCCACAACCACCCCTTCCCCCAGGTGCTCTGTTCCAGGGAGATGGGAGTTTTATCTACAAGCCCCTGATTGGGGCTGCTGTCTTTCTTTCAGAGACACCATGCTTAGAGAAGAGGACTCTAGAGAGGCAGTCTGGCTACAGCAGCTTTGCCTTGCTGTGGTAGGTTACACCCACTTCGAAATTCCCAGTGGCTTTGTTTACACTGTTAGGGGAAAACCACCTATTCAAGCCTCAGTAATGGCTGATGCCCCTCCCCCTACCAAGCTCCAGAGTCCCAGAATGACTTCAGACTGCTGTGCTGGCAGTGAGGCTTCAGCCCTCCTTCCAGGGCAGTGAATGGTTCTATATCACTGGCATTCCCGGTGCCATTGGGAAAATAAAAAATAAAAAAAAAATAACTCCTGCAACTAGCTGGATGTCTGACCAAAAAGCTGCCCAGTTTTGTGCTTGAAACCCAGGACCCTGGTGGTGTAAGCACCTGAGAGAATCTCCTGGTCTGCTTGTTGCGAAAACCATGGGGAAAGTGTAGTGTCTGGGTCAGATAGCACCATCCTTCAAGGCACAGTCCCTCAAGCCTTCCCTTTGCTAGGGGAGGGAGTTCCCCGACCCCTTGCACTTCCTGGGTGAGGTGACACCCCACCCTTCTTCTGCTCCCCCTCTGTGGGCTGCAGAAGTCCCAGTGAGATGAGCTGGGTACCTTAGTTGGAAATGCAGAAATCACTCTTCTTCTGTGTTGGTCTCGCTGGGAGCTGCAGACCAGAGCTGTTCCTATTTGGCCATCTTGCCCTGAAAAGACCAATCTCAACTTTTAATGTTGATGTTCTCGGGACTCAATATTTTCATCACTTTCCTTTTCTGTCTTTAATGGTCCGTCATCTTATCTAGTGCAATAGCTTTATATTACAGTTTAGACTAACAACCTTGAAATTCATATTTTTTAACCTAGTTTGCATAGGTTTTAGACTTGTATATTTCTGTCCACATTATATTTCAAGTTTGATGCTCTTTACCATAAACTTTGATCTCATCAACTTCTGCACCTGCTCTTTGTTTATTATTTTCACTGTAATAAATGGGAAGACATCTTACTCAGTTTTTGAGCCTTCCTTGATATTTCTCCTATGATCTGTCTATATTCAATCCATCTTATTTATTTATTTATTTAGGCAGTCTCGCTCTGTCGCTCAGACTGGAGTGTGTGGCACGATTTTGGCTCACTGTAAGCTCCGTCTCCTGAGTTCAAGCCAGGCTCCTGCCTCAGCCTCCCGAGTAGCTGGGACTACAGACACCTGCCACCATGCCTGGCTAAGTTTTTGTATTTTTAGTAAAGACGGGGTTTCACCATGTTAGCCAGGATGATCTCGATCTCCTGACCTCGTGATCTGCCCGCCTCGGTATTCAATCCATCTTTAAGTCTTACTAGGTCCATTTACTGTCAATAAAGGACTAGCATGTTTTGGAACAATTATCTTGAGAACAGTTAGAATATTTGATAAAATAATATATGTTTAAAGCATAGTGGAGCTACTATGGCAGTAAGAATTCACAGAGTCAAGATTAGGTAGAGGAGAGAAGCCAAAAGCAATATCCCAAGAGAAATAATTTCAGAGTATAAAAGTTCTTTTCCCTTTGAGCTGTGGATTCCAAAAGCACTAGGGGATATTTTGATATGTATGAACAGAGCTTGAGCAATGTCACTAAGCTGAAGACACAAAAATTGTTGATGAGATAGAGAGAAGAAAAAGACACCCTGGTAAATATCTTAAACTTTGAGTTGGAACCCCAAAGGGCTATAATCTACAAATGTGAGTGAAATGGAATAGCTGGTTCACACTGAGACTGAAGCCCAGTTACCAATCAGCTCGATTATAAATTGAATTAAGATGGACATTTTATATACTAGCCATCACCCAGATGTAAAATAAGTCATCTCTTAGGAAATATAATATTATACACATTTTTAAATTATTTCTACTTTTCATATATTTTTATCTGGCATTCAGTATAATATATAAGACATACAACATATCCAAACACACACCCATGTATAAATGCATACTTATAGGAAATCTAAATGATAGAAATATATTTATAGGAAATCTAGATAATAGAGTAATTATATATATTTAAATATCTGCATTAAAGTATTTAAAAGACAAAATGAAATTTCAATTGATAGTTCTACTTCTGAGTATATACACATAATTATGTGACACTTAAGAGCTGATAAATATAATTACTTAAATTAAGATATTGGTGAACTGGTTTAATATCATGTTAGTCACAGTTGAGGAGGGAATTGTTATACTGAGTGATGAGTCAGATCAAAAGATTTTAACAAAAGCATGAAAAGAAAATTTTTAAAAAACAAAAATGCAGAAAAGATTATTAAAATTATGTGGTCATGGTAGCAAGGTGAACCATATTTGCAAGTGCAGTTTCCTAGAAAAAAGGAAACGGAGAATGGGACATAAGCAATACTTAAAGACAGACTATTTGAGAATCTTTAAATGTGAAAAACACATTAAGCCAATGATGCAAACAGTATAATTACAAAAAATATTGCAGTACATACATAATATAATTGCACGTTACTCACACACACACATACACACACACACACACACACACACACACAGAGATAATTATACTTGAAATTATCAAAACCACCAACTACTTAGAAAGAAATCTAATAAAAAATGTGCAAGGTCTCTACTCAAAAAACAATCATTATTGATAAATATTAAACACATAAATAAATGGAAAAATATAGACTCAAAGACTCAATTTTGTAGTTTATTTCTCTCTAATTTGTTTAAAATTCAACACAATGCTAATAAAACTCAAGTTCAACTTGAGGGGAAATTTAGTACTTATGGAGATGAAAATAGTCAGAGAGGCATATAACCATCTTGAAGAAGAATAAAATGATATTACCATTCTATATATCAAGATTTACTATTAAGCCACAATAATAAAGAGAATAATAGTGGTGCAAGGATTTTTAAAAGTAGAATAGAGTATACAGAGTCAGATCCACCTATATAGTCTTGATTTATGAAAAGGTAGCCCTACTTGACACTGAGAAGAGGATATTCTTTTTGATGAAAAGTGTTGGATTGGTTGTCTGCCTGAGACGAGTGTACCACACAAAGTATTTGTTATGGAGTGTGCTTGGGATCAACATGTATGGCACGGAAGAACATCAAGCAGAGGGAAGTATGAAGTTGTGATTCAGGCCCAACAACAGTTTTGAATGATCCTATGGACCTTCTGTAACTAGAGTGGCCTGACGAAGTGGTCCTTCACTGGGCTAAGGTAGCCAAACCTCTTCACTACTGATTGGATCAGCCGTCAGATATGAGTCACCCTTGGGAGAGAGAGATAATTTAGGGTGAGTTGACACTCTTCAGCTGAGTTAATATCTGAAGGGATTGATAGCTGAAGGCCATATTCAGATAACACTCTCAGCAGGTGCAGCAGTTTCTGAAGGCAGACCTGGAAGGTGCATCAGAGTATCTACTTCACTCTGTTTTATTTTTAAAATACGATTTATTATTATCTGTCATGTATACACTGATTAATTCATTCATTGACCAGTAAACTTAATAGTGGCAAGGAATTAATCTCTTGGTTATTTTTTCTCTTATAATATATTTTACAAAAACTAGTGTTCCATAAATATTTTTAAATGAATGAGGGTGGAAAATTAGCGGCCAAACTATGAAGTGTATTGTAATTATTGTAAAAAATATGTCAGTATCTGGTTAATTCTGATATTTTTGGTATCAGGCCTATTTAAATTTAATATCCAGCTCTGATAAGTATTAGCTAATTAGCTTTGGGCTCATAAGTTATTCTTTTTTGGTGAAAATACTTCGTTTGGTATACAGATAGACAATAAATGAGTTATTCTTGAAAAACAATTAGATGATAGTTGTAAATTTTAGAAGCAAAGAAAATGTAACAAGATTAAAGAAATGTAATCAGTTTTATTTTACTGTCATTTTCTAGCTGGTCATATTTAACTAAAAATTCTAAGTAATGGAGAGAAATTTTCAATTTTGGGTTGTTTCAATCATAAAATATTTTTATTTATGTCTCATTAGGAGATATAATTGTACGCCTCATGTCTAGCATAAAATCCCTAGAAGTCTTCTTCATTCTGTTTTGAAATCTCATCAGTTAGTTTTTGTTTTGCCAACAAATACTAATGTCTAAATGTCTGAGAGCTTTAGACAATAATGACATTCATTACCCGTCAGCTTCTTTCCAGCTCTTTTTTAGTGAATCTTAACTCAAATATTTCAGATCTTCTTTTCTCTGCACTGTTTACCACCTCTACATCAATTACCCTTGGTAAGCTAGTCATTTTTCTTTTTCTACTGTACTTTTTATAAATGGCTTTTTTTATATGTCCAAAATAAATTCTAAACATGACAAAACGTGGAGGCTATCATTAAATCTGTTTCCCTTAAAATAACTTTTAAAATAATTTTGTGATTATTATGTGTATCTTGACATTAGAGAACCAGAGCTGCAAAAATATTTAGAGTGAGCTATTAGAGAATAGGAATTGAATTTTCTTGTAACAATTGCAGAATTAGTACATTACTAGTATTTGCATAATTTGATGTATTGTTTCTTTGATTGATGTAATTCAAATGAGATATATCTTTCAAAATTATTTGAAAATGCTAAAAATATGTCATATCAGGGTCACGTTAGAAGTGATTGTAATCTTCCCATTCCAATAGTATTTGAATGATCAAAGTTATTTACACATAAGAAAGGAATTGTTGTATATAAGCAGAATAATGAAACAAGACTCCTGTCTTTCACCATATACAAAAATCAAATAGAAATGGATTAAAGATTAAAGACTGAAATCTAAGACCTCAGAGTTTGAAACTACCACAAGAAAACCTCTGGGCAGCTCCCTGGAACGTTGGTCTGGGCAAAACATTTCCTAAGTAATGCCTCCAAATCACAGGCAATCAAGGCAAAAATGAACAAATGGGATCGCATCAAATTAAAAGGCTTCAAAGCAGCAAAGGAGACAATTAACAAAGTGAAGAGGCAATTCACAGAATGGGGGGGAAATATTTGCAATCTGACAAAGGATTAATAAACAGGATATATAAGCAGCTCAAACAACTCTATAGGAAAAAATCTAGTAGCCTGATTAAAAACTGGACAGAAGATTTGAACAGACATTTCTCAAAAGAAGACATGCAAATGGCAAACATACATATGAAAAGGTGTTTAACATCATTGATTATCAGCAGAATGCGAACCAAAACCACAATATCATCTCATCCCGGTTAAAATGGCTTTTGTCCAAAAGACAGGCAATAAAAAATGCTGGCGAGGAAGTAGATAAAAAGGAACCCTTGTACACTGTTGGTAAAAAGGTAAATTATTACAACAACTATAGAGAACTGTTTGGAGATTCCTCAAAATCTAAAAGTAGAGCTATCATATGATCCAGCAATCCCACTGCTGAGTATATACTCCAAATAAGGGAAGTTAGAATATGGAGAGATATCTATACCCCAATATTTGTTGTTGTGCTGTTCACAATAGCAAAAATTTCAAAGTATCCTAAATGTCCATCGATGTATGAATAAATAAAGAAGATGTGGTGCATATACGCAATGGAGTACTATACATCCACAAGAAAGAATGAGATTGTGTTATTTGCAACAACGTGGATGAAACTGAGAAACATTATGTTAAGTGAAAAGGCCAGGCACAGAAAGACAAACATCACATATTCTCACTTATTTGTGGGATCTAAAAATCAAAACAATCGAATTCATCAACACAGAGAGTAGAATGATGGTTACCAGAGGCTAGGACAGGTAGTTAGGGGGTGGGAGAGTGAAGGTGTGTATAGTTAATAGGTACAAAAAAAAATAGAAAAAAATGAATAAAATCTAGTATTTGAATAGAACAACAGGGTGACTATCATCAACAAGAATTTAATTGTACATTAAAAAATAGCTGAAAGAGTACAGGCCAGGCATGGGGGCTTACACTTGTAATCCCAGCACTTCAGGAGACTGAAGTGGGCAGATCACGAGGTCAGGAGAGCAAGATCTTCCTAAGCGACACGGTGAAACCTCGTCTCTATTAAAAATGCAAAAAAATTAGCTAGGCATGGTGGTGCGCACCTGTAGTCCGAACTACTCAGGAGGCTGAGGCAGGAGAATTGCTTGAAATCAGAAGGCAGAAGTTGCAGTGAGCCAAGATCATACCACTGCACTCCAGCCTTCCAGCCTGGCAACAGAGTGAGACTCAAAAAATAAAAATAAAAAAAATTAAAAAAAAAAAGTGTAATTGGATTGTTTGTAGCACAAAGAATAAATACCTGAGGTAATGGATACCCCATTTTACCTAATATAATTATTACACGTTGCATGCTTATATCAAAATATCTCATGAACACCTACCAGATACCCACAAAAATTAAAAACTAAAAAAAATTGGTTAGTCAAAAGATGAGAATAGCTAACCAATTTCTTTATAATAAATAAATAATTAAGTAAAAGCCAGAACAGTCATCTCAAGCACTATTTCACCATAAGTAAGCTTTAAGCAAAGGCCTTTGAGAAATATGATTCTGTTGGCATGTCCATCCCTTTTTGGAGGTGGATGCAAAATATTCATTGAACGAATTCTGCAAATGCCAGTGCCATTTTTTAAGACCATCTCATTTGAAGGAAAGGAATGAAACAGGTTATTTTAGTTTCTGCATTAATCTTAAATTTACTTTCTATATTCCAAAGCTGTGATATTCGTACAAGCTTCGGATTTTGATTTAGCTTCCCTTGTGTGTCTGTCTAGATCAAAATAACACTGGTCATGTGGCATTATGATTAGTTAGCATCATTCTCATGAGGTTTTTTTTTTTTTTGATATGAGCCCACTAAACAAAAATAAATCTGCTTTTAGTGTGAAGACAAAATCAAATTTCAAATCTATAAGTAAGAAAGCTATATTCTGAACTATGGAAAATCACCAGACAAATAAATATTAGAAGACAACCTGTTCCTAACAAGTGCTCTCCCTCTGTCTTTCGCTCTCTGATTCGTTATCTAACTTCCTCAAATTTTGCAGTGTGTAGTTGATAAACCCTTATTTTATGGAATTGAAATTATGCAGATATAAATGTAGTCAATCCTATATCTGAGAAGGAATATTTCCTTTGGTTGTCAATTCAACCAATCCTTTCAGATGCTTCATGAGTTCTACATAGGTGATTGGTAACCCAAAGATCATGACCTTATGTATAATATAGGTTAAAATTTCCTAAATGTATTCACTAAAGTAGAGATTACATGCAATATTTCTCCCTGTTTGTAGTCTCATAAACTCATGCAGTTTTGCTTTTCGGTCTGGCCGTTTTACCATTCATACATGCTGAGTGTTTCTGCAATCTTGACTAATTGATGATATTAAAGTGGAACAGCCAGGAAATCATAGATAGCTGAATATAGTGGTAACCTAAATTTTTCTAAGTCTAAATTTTTCATTTTATATGTACAGTATGATTGGGACTCTTGAAAATAAAATATTTTCATGACAAAAGAAAAAGTCACACCCAGAAAAATCAGAATATAAATTTATCCAAGGTGTTATACAAAATGTAATCACCCAAAGTGTCTCCCACTCACTCTTCCCCTTTAGAACTTATTGCTATTTCAGATCTTTTTCTTTGCAAGAACTAAAACCAGAAAAGTTACATGATAAATTATATTTAAATATAAATTTGTTACTAAAAGCTAAATAAGAATAATTCTGTACTTGAATAATGATGACCACAATGACAACTGCAATAATTATGTTGATAATGTTGATGATAATGATGATGACAGTGATGAAGGTAATGCAAGTAGATTGTAATAAATTTTTAAAAATACTGAAGGTTATATAATAAAACATAAAACTCTCATTCCTGCCCCTAACGTCTACTTATCACCTAAAATCCCTTTTCAGAATTGTCTGTCTCCTATAATGTATCTTATATATCACAAATAGATCTGCTTCATTCTTTGTAATAACCTCATATTCTCTTAAATAGATGTATTATATTTAACCAATCAGTACTCTGTTCACCCTATTTGTGTGAATTATAGTTCCTAGCATGTGGCAATAATGCAACAAAACATAGTTTTATAAACCTGCATATTTGTTATATCATTTGTTTTAGAGTAGTATATCTGTGTCATAGCTAAATCTTGAGAAATATTTGCAACACGTATGACAAGAGACTCAATACTTTAAATGGGGATAAAGTGCTACAAAGAACAAAGAAAATGAAAAAAAAAAAACTCAACTGAAAGATTGTAAAGGAGTATGAATAGATTCACCAAAACATCCTAAATAAATGACCAATATACAAGTAAAAAATACTTAGCCTTTCTCATCCTTAAATAAGTACAAATTTCTAAAAAAATTGTCTGTGTGTGTGTGTGTGTGTGTGTGTGTATGTGTGTGTGTGTGAACTTAACAGACTGGCAAATACAAAAACATTTGTTGCCAACCAGAATTAGTAAAGTTTTGTTACAGAAGCTCTGTTACATCTCTAATGTTGGAGGGCAGGCAATGTAATGCAATCTCTTTACATGACAGCAATATCTATATGAAATTACAATTAGTACATTTATATTAAACTTTACTGCGATTTTAAATATGCTTTTTGGAGGATTAGGACAAAAAACTGTCAAAAATTGCTAGAATAGGAAACTCATATCATAAGTATGTACAGCTGAGCTGTGTGGGGGGTTATTCTGTTGATTTATGTATGAGTGCCACATAAGTTCATTTCAATCACATTTAGTTTATTCACTTGGTTTCATTTTGAAGGAATGAATTCATTCTGATCATTTTGTCTGTGGTTGAGAAAATTGAACTCTAACAGATTGCAGTCCCAGAAGAAATTGCCTAGTGTTAGAGCTGCAAGTAATTGCTAAACTCCCACGTGCCTCAGGGCAGAAAGTATGTCCTTGATTAGAAAAACATGCAAGGAAAAAGAGGCAGTAAGCTTATAGTTAATGGGCAAGATAGCATTCTGTGTTAAGTACTTTAGAGCAACAAGGCATATTCGTCTCCATTTTTTACTAACTAGAGAATTAATTTATATTCCAAAAGAAATGTTAAAATTCTAATCATTCCTCATCATTAAATAGGAATTCTGTATCTTCTCATTACCATACAGAAGGACAGTTTAATTCAAATGAGGTAGATAAATAAATAAATCCAAGGGACTTATTTAAATTCATTTAATATATAATTCTAAATTACATACTTCTGACAACACTGCCGCAAATTAAACAGGATACTTTACTATCCAATTATGATGAATCCTACAGTCAGAAAATCAATATGCTTTAGCAATATTTGCACTTAGATTGTTTCTGCTGTGCAAGAGACAATTAGTTCCATTTCTTTCAAGAAGAAAATATATATATATATATATATAGATATAGATTTATTCACATACTTTTAGATTAGATTTTGATGATAAACCGATACATAACTTTTGTCAGTTTAGGTCATCAGAGTGTATATATTAATTTGAAGTCACTTAATATATGACCAGAACAGAGTTAAGATTTTGTGTGTGTGTGTGTGTGTGCACGCACTTGCAATTGACCTTGAACCACATGGGGGTAGGAGCTCTTAATCCCAGCGCAGCCAAAAAATCTGTACCTAATTTTTGATACCTCCATAAACTTAATTATTAATAGCCTACTGTTGATTGGATGCCTGATATCATAGAAAATAGATTAACTCATATTTTATGTTATGTTATATACCATATTCTTACAATAAAGTAAGGCAGAGGAAAAAGTGACATTAAGGAAATAAAAAAAAAATATTTACCACGTGGAAGTGGATCATCATAAAGGTATTCATCCTCACTTTTTTTTTTTGTTGTTTTTTTTTCCTTGAGACAGAGTCTCGCTCTGTCACCCAGGCTGGAGTGCAGTGGCCAGATCTCAGCTCACTGCAAGCTCTGCCTCCCGGGTTCACGCCATTCTCCTGACTCAGCCTCCCGAGTAGCTGGGACTACAGGCGCCCGCCACCTCGCCCGGCTAGTTTTTTGTATGTTTTTAAGTAGAGACGGGGTTTCACTGGGTTAGCCAGGATGGTCTCGATCTCCTGACCTTGTGATCCGCCCGTCTCAGCCTCCCAAAGTGCTGGGATTACAGGCTTGAGCCACCGCACCCGGCCCATCCTCATTGTTTTCACATTGAGTAGACTGAAGAGGAGGAGAAAAAAGAGGTCTTGATGTGTCACGGGTGGCAGAGGCTAAAGAGGTGGAGGAGGTGGAATGGGAGGCAAGAGAGGCAGGCGCACTTAATGTAATTGTTATTGAAAAAAAGATGTGTGTAATTGGGCCTATGCAGTTCAAATCTATGTTGTTCAAGGGTCAAATGTAGATAGATAGATAGATAGATAGATAGATAGATAGATAGATATTTATATTAGGCTTTAGCATAAACTGATGCATAATTTTTATGGCAGTTTAGGTCATCAAAGCATACATATTGGTTGGAAGTCACATAATATATTGACTAGAACAGAGTTAATTTTAGAGATAGAGACTCTGTGTGTGTGTGTGTGTGTGTGTGTGTGTGTTTGAGCTCAGACATAAACATACAGAAGTGAAATTGTTCACAAAATTACTACCTGTCCCTTGATACACTAAAATGTAAGGTACATATACAGTAAGACTTCATGTAAAGGAAATTAAGCTTTTCACAGCCTTGTGATTGTGCCTTAACCTAATACCTCTCAAAGGAACTAGTGGATATAATTTAAATGAAGTACCCTTCTAACAGTATTATTTTTCAGTAAAGTCAAGAAAAGGTTACATATGAATAATAATGGGTGCCTGCAGTTACATCTATATCTACTGAAGCAGAAATAAAATAGATGTTTTGATTAAATTGGAGACTAAATGACCATAACTTTCCTGTGGAATACCTCAATAATTAAAACTAAGACTTCTTTGTTATTCTAAGTATTGATCCTTGCAAATATTTTTATTAAAAAGACTAATATTGCTTAGTACATTGTATATAATGCTTCATGTGATTCGTTCCAAAAACAAATACACCAGGAAGAAAATAGCATTATATTTCTTTTTCACAGTAAGAAAATTAAGCTTTATTGATAGTAGAGAGTTTCCTCAACCTTGTAGAACTGGCAAATGAGAAAGTGAATTTTATCAAAATATCAGCAAAGTTTTCCAAGAAATATAAATGCAATAAGAAAATATATATTAAAAAGTTAACAACAGGAAATAAGACTACTCTATTGTTTCAAGATCTTAAATAGAAACCTAGCCTTGTGATAGTATTCTTTCATGTGTGCTATCCACTTTGAGAATCATGGAAATATTAAATGCTTTAAAATATAAAATTGATACATTCAACTAATGATTAAATAAACCCAAGGCTTTCTAGTATAGGCATACATAATTTTGCCATACTTCACTTCATTGCATTTTGTAGATGTTAGATTATTTTACAAATCGAAGGGCTTGTTGCAGCCCTGCATTGAACAACTCTATGATGCCGTTTTTCCAACAGCATGTGCTCACTTTATGTCCCTGTCACATTTTGGTAATTCTTATCATCTTTCCAACTTTTTTATTATTATTATATCTGTTATAGTGATCTCTGATCAACAATCTTTGATCTTCGATGTTATTATCGTAATCGTTTTAGGGTGCCATGAGCCATACCCATATAAGACAGTCAAGTTTGAGAACAAGTAAAACTTTATTAATATTTGTTCTCACTGCTCCACCAACCAGCTGTTTCCTAATCTCTCTTTCTCTTGGGCTTCCCTAGTACTTGACATACAGCAATATTGAAATTAGGCCATTTAGTAACCCTACAATGATCTCTAAGGGTTGAAGTAAAAGAAAGATTTTCACATCTCTCACTTTAAGTCAAAGCTAGACACGAGTAAGCTTAGAAGCAAAACATGTCAAAACCCCAAACAGGCGGCAATGTAGGCCTCTTGTGCCAAATAGCCAATATGTGAATACAAGGGAAAACTTTTTGAAGGAAATGAAAAGGGCTACTCCAATGAATGCATGAATAATAAGAATGAACAGCCTTATTGGTGATATGGAGAAAGTTTTAGTGGTCTGGGTTAGAGGTTGGTTCATGAAGTTTAAGAAAAAGTCATCTCCAGAACATAAAATTGAAAGTTAAATCAGCAAGTTCTGATGTAGAAGCTGCAGCTAGTTATCCGGAAGATCTAGCTAAGATCACTGATGAAGATAGCTACACTAAACAACATACTTTTTTTCTCTCAAATAAGGTATTTCTCTGTTGCCCAGGGAAGAGTACGGTGGCATGACCACAGTTCATACGCCCTCAACTCCCTGGGCTTAAGAGATCTTCCCACCTCAGTCTCTCAGTCGCTCAAGTAGCTAGCTGAGTCTTGCAAGTGCATGCCACCACACACACACACACACACACACACACACACACACATATATCTATCTATCTATCTAGATAGATAGATAGATATTCTTTTGAGATATGGTCTTACTATGTTGCCCAGGCTGGTCTTGAATTTCTTTGTTCAAGCAATCCTCCCACTTTGGCCTCCCAAAATCCTGGGATTATGGGTGTGCACCACCAGGCCTGGCCCAGATTTTCAATGTAGAAGAAATAGCCTTATCTTAAAAGAAGATGCCGTCTAGTACTGTCATATCTATGAAGGAAAAATCAATTCCTGAATTCAAAGCTTCAAAGGACAGGCTGGGCTGACTCTCTTGTTAAAGGCTAATGATTTTAAGTTTAAGCCAATGCTCGTTTACCATTCTGGAAATCCTATAACTCTTAAAAATAATGCTAAATCTACTCTGCATGTGCTGTATAAATGGAAAACAAAACCTGGATAATGACACACATGTTTAGAGTGTGGTTTATTGAATATTTAAAGTCCACTATTGAGACCTACTGCTCAGAAAAAGAGATTCTTTTCAAAATATTACCACTCATTGACAGTGTTCCTGGTCACCCAAGAGCTCTGATGGTGATGTACAAAGAGATTAATGTTTTTAATCTCAAAGAGATTGTGATGTACAAAGAGATTAATGTTTTTAATCTCAGCATGCTTGCTGACACATTCACTCTGCAGCTCATGGATGAAGACTTTCAAGTCTTATTATTTAAGAAATATATTTTTAAGATTATATCTTCCATAGAGAGATAATCCTCTGATAGATCAAGGCAAAGCATATTGAAAACCTTCTAGAAAGAATTCACTTTTATAAATGGCAGTAAGAACATTTATGATTTGTGAATGGAGGTCAACATATCAGTATTAATAGGAGTTTGAAATAAGTTGATTCCAACCCTCATAGACAATTTTTAGACGTTCAAGTCTGCAGTGGAGGAAGTAATTGTGGATGTGGTAAAAATGGCAAGAGAACTAGAGCTAGAAGAATATGTGACTGAATTGTTGAAATCTCGTGATTACACGAAAATAGATAAGGAGGTGCTTTTTATGGATGAGCAAAGAAAGTGCTTTTTTGAGATGGAACAAACTGCTGGAAAAAATACTATGAACAGTTTCGAATTGACAACAAAAAATTTAGAATAAACATAATTAATAAATCTGTGGCAGGATTGGAGAGGATTGGTTCCAATTTTGAAAGTTCTATTGTGGGTAAAATGCTATATAACACAATCACATGCTATAGAGAAATCTTCTGTAAAAGGAAGAGTAAATAGATGTGGCAAATTTAATTGTTTTTTTGGTTTTAAGAAATTACTATAGCCACTCCAGCTTTCAGCAACCACCACCGTGATCAGTCAGCAGACATCATCATTGAGGCAAGTCCTTCCAAAAACAAAAAAAATTCAACTCACTGAAGGCCCAAATGATTGCTAGCATTTTTTAGCAATAAAGTATTTTTTAATTAAAGTAGGTATATTGGTTTTTTAAATGTAATGCTATTGCACACATAATGGACAACAGTATAGTAGAAAATATAACTTTTATATACACTGGGAAATTAAAAAATGTGTGATTATCTTTATTTTGATATTCACTTTATTGCTGTTGTCTGGAGCCTAACCCACATTATCTCCTATGTGTGCCTCTATTTAAAATCTCAAAGACAAACTTATTTCACATTTTTAATCACTTAGAGATTTTGGTATATAAGCAATAGGTTCTAACTCTGGCTAACTTCATCAAAAGGGCTTAAATATTGGGAATCTATCATAAGTTCTCAAAATTTATAGAAGACAGAACAAACAGGTACCAAGGAAGCTCCAGAAGCCACTGTCTTACTTTTATTGTTACTTTCTTTCCGTATAAACACAACTGTTTTAGACCACAATTTGCTTAAAGTAACCAAGGACAGTATGACTTTTACAGTAATTATATAATAGTAATAATTAGGACAAGGAAATAATCAAATTAATAAGAGCTAATTATAATTATATTTTACTATATTCAAGACTCTAAGTACTCTCTGTGAATTATTTCATTTACTTTTTAAAGAATGTATGAAAAAATTATTATCCCATTGAATAAGTTATCTGTATTCTTGGGTATCAAGTTTTACCACCTTGGAAGAAAAACGTTACTCCTAATTCAAGCTATGGGTCAGCCTTTGGCTATGCTTCGATAGAGAATGATAGACACAGTCCTCTCTGTCTTCTGTTATGTGACACAGCCCTTACCTTTGACCAAAACACAAAATGGGATGAGTAAATACTATTGGAAAGGGGTTTTTGTATGATGGAAAAAAAACAAAAAACAAAAAACAAATACATGTTTACTATAACTAACTTTCAAGTTATTTTATAATTTTTATTAATAAATCTATTGATCAGAAAGTAGAGGAAATATCTCGGTTAACTTTATGTGCTCATCATTGTATTAATAAATATCGATAGAAAAACATATGAGGGAGAAAGAAGGACAAAAATTCAAGGTCTTGAAGCACCTACTATTTACACAGGGCACTTAAGCTATTTCCTTCAGTTATAACAATCACCTTATATGGCAAATTTTATTATCCAACATTTGTTGAGAGTAAACATGATTGGCAACATGTAGTAAAATTAATTTTCTTGCCTCAAGTCACTATGGAGCAGAATTTTGAATCCAGCTTGTCTGTATGAAAGAGTGTAACACATGATATATTACCACTAAGACTTAAATGCTTCTTGGGATAACAAGGTAGACACACCTGCAATGTCAGCCATGTCACTGTCACAAATATTTTTCATATCTTGTTCTTCATTAACATTAAGCAGTAGCTTGTTTTTGTTAACTTTCCATATTTGTCTCCCACCTTTTCAAATTATAAAGAATTCATCTTTGTAACCTTTTCTTGTAAAAAGGTGGAGGCATGTTATCCAGGCCCCACCTATCATATTCAAATAAGTGAGACCATTGTTTTGATTCTGGGATTTGTTCAGGGCAAGTAAGTATTGCCTTTTCCAGAATAGCCTCAATATTTTTAAAACATTGTCCCTGTCAGCATAGACTTCAAAACAGACACTTTGGTCTTCCAAGGTTTTCTAAACTCCCTAATTACCTATCTATCTGTCTATTATCTATCTATCTATCTATCTATCTATCTATCTATCTATCTATCTATCTATCTAATTTATCCACCTATCCATTTCCTCCAAATACTTAAATGAAATACAATTGGTTGTGATATTTGCCACTAAGAGGCTGGGTTAGTCAAGGGAAAGCACATAATTGAATGCTAAACTTCATGATGCACACTACAAAGAATTGTTAAACCTGAAGGGAAAGTGAAACGTTAGGGGAGATTTCACAATAGAATTGAAAATCTACTGGATCTCTGAAAAACTGGTGGAGTCTAGGATGGATTTAGGAGAATAAAAAATGGATCCCAGGTAAAGAAAATATTATGAAAGGCAAAAATGTAAAATTTTTATAAGTAATGTATGAACAAATGTGCCTAAATAAAAAATTATAAGGATCAGGGTAAAGTATAATCTAGAATTAAGCTTAATAAATGAAATATAAACAAATTTGGGAGACTCTAGGAAAGAAAATTTAGCGTTGATGTTTACGAAGCACAAAGTTACTTTAGAGAGCTTGACAAAATATAAGAGGAGATACAATGTAGTGTAACAAATAATTAATGGGGATTGGGAGCTTTTAAGACAATACTAACTATTACAGAAGTCATAAGACAGTAGTTCCACTTATGTGAGCTACTATATCCTTATCTGAGAAAAGAGGATGTCATGTAACACAATCTAGAATTCCTTTTCAATGTATGATGCTTTGATTGAAGTTCTCTTAAAGGTAGATTAGTACAGTAGAATAAATGGATATAAGTAGAGGCAAGAATCATTCAATTCATCTCTTTGTTTGTTGTAATGATCCTACAACAAGGTACATAAAATAGGCCTTACTTCCATCAATACACAAAAAGGGAAGACTAAATACTCTTAGAAAGAGGTTTTGTATGATGAAAAACAAAACAAATATGTTCTTGCTGTGATGATCTTAGACAAGGATAGATGCAGAAGGATTAAGAAGGTAATGTAAGGAGAAACCTACTTTTTATGTCTTACTGGATAAATTAAAATGTGACTTTTATTGCAAGACAGGGAATTTGAGGGAGAGAATTAATTTGCGTGAAGATGGTAAGTTTTTTTTTTTTTTTTGAGACGGAGTCTCGCTCTGTCACCCAGGCTGGAGTGCAGTGGCCGGATCTCAGCTCACTGCAAGCTCCGCCTCCCAGGTTTATGCCATTCTCCTGCCTCAGCCTCCCGAGTAGCTGGGACTACAGGCGCCCGCCACCTCGCCCGGCTAGTTTTTTTTTTTTGTATTTTTTAGTAGAGATGGGGTTTCACCGTGTTAGCCAGGATGGTCTCGATCTCCTGACCTCGTGATCCGCCCGTCTCGGCCTCCCAAAGTGCTGGGATTACAGGCTTGAGCCACCGCGCCCGGCCAGATGGTAAGTTTTAACATAAGAATATCAAGTTGGGTTTTGTAGAACTATTTTAATTGTAATGTTCAACAAATAATAAGAAAATAACTTTTCATTCATTTCATGTTAGGTTTTAATTTTTTTTTATTCTTTAGTTTTTAAATGGAGACAGGGTCTCTCTATTTTGCCCATGCTGGTTGCAAACTCCAGGGTTCAAGAAATCCTCCTGCCTTAGCCTCCCAAAGGTCTAGGTTTACAGGCATGAGCCACCACGTCTGGCCTTATACTAGTTTTTATAATAAAATATTAATTTCCCATTTATAATACATTATTTAACCACCATAGAAGCAAGACAGAGACCTCAATGGAGTCTCTTATTTCAAGGAATGACATTATTATGCCCTAAATAATAAATTGCCCTGGAATCCCCAAATGGCAAAAGGGAAAAACAAAAACAAAAACAAAAACCACCAGACTATGTCATCCTTTTAAAATCTTTCATTTGACTGAAATACTCATAATATGATTTGGCTGTGCCCCTGCCCAAATCTCATCTCGAATTCCCACGTGTTGTGGGAGGAACGTGGTGGGAGGTAATTGAATCATGGGGGCAGGTCTTTCCCATGCTGTTCTAGTGATAGTGAATAAGTCTCATTAGATGGAATGGTTTTATAAGAGGAAGTTTCCCTGCACAAGCTATCTCTCTTTGCCTGCTGCCATCCATGTAAGAGGTGACTTGCTCTTCCTTGCCTTCTGCCATGATGGTGGGGCTTCTTCAGCCATGTAAAACTGTAAGTCCTTTAAACCTCTTTCGTTTGTAAATTGCCCAGTCTTGGGTATGTCTTTATCAGCAGTGTGAAAACTGACTAATACAGTAAATTGGTACCAGTAAAGTGGGAACCACTGAAAAGATATGCAAAATTTTAGAAGTGACTTTGGAACTGCGTAATAGGCAGAGGTTGAAACAGTTTGGAGGGCTCAGAAGAAGACAGGAAAATGTGGGAAAGTTTGGAACTTCCTAGAGACTGTTGAATGGCTTTGCCCAAAATGCTGATAGCAATATGGAAAATAAAGTATAGGCTGAGGTGGTCTCAGATGGAAAAGAGGAACTTGTTGAGAACTGGAGCAAAGGTGATCTAGTTATATTTTAGAAAAGAGACTGACAGCATTTTGCCCCTGTCCTGGAGACTTGTGAAACTTTGAACTTGAGAGAAGTGATTTAGGGTATCTGGAGGAGGAATTTTTCTTTTTCTTTTTCTTTCTTTTCTTTTTTTTTTCTTTTGAGATGGAGTCTCGCTCTATCACACATGCTGGAGTGCAGTGGCACAATCTTGGCTTGTTGCAACCTCCACCTCCCAGGTTCAAGTGTTTCTCCTGCTTTGGCCTCCCAAGTAGCTGAGGTTAAAGGCACACACTGCCATGCTATGCTAATTATTTTGTATTTTAGTAGAGATGGGGTTTCACTGTGTTGCCCAAGCTGGTCCTAAACTCCTGAGCTCTGCCAATCCATATACCTCAGCCTCCCAAAATTCTGGGATTACAGTCATGAGCCTCAATTCCTGACCTGGCAGGAGAAGTTTTTAAGCAGCAAAACATTCAAGATGTGACTTGGGTGTTGATGAATGCTTTCATTTTTATAAGGGAAGCAGAGCATAAAAGTTCAGAAAATCTGCAGCCTGACAACGTGATAGAAAAGAAAATCCCATTTTTAGAGGAGACATTCAAGTCAGCTGCAGAAATTTGCATAAGTAACAAGGAGCCGAATGTTAATCCCCAAGACAATGGGAAAAACATCTCCAGGACATATCAGAGGTCTTCATGGAAGCCACTTCCACCACAGGCCCAGAGGCCTAGGAGGCAAAAGTAGTTTCATGGGCCAGGCACAGGGTCCCCCTGCCCTGCTGTGTGCAGTTTAGGGACTTGGTGCCCTGCATCCCAGTTGTTCCAGCCATGACTAAAAGAGGCTAAAATACAGCTTGGGCCATGACTTCAGAGAGTGCAAGCCTCAAATGTTGGCAGTTTCCAAGTGGTGTAGAGCCTGCAGGAGCACAGAAGTCAAGAACTGGGGTTTAGGAACCTTTGCTTAGATTTAAGAGGATGTATGGAAATGCCTGGAGGTCCAGGCGGAAGTTTGCTGCAAGGGTAGGTCCCTCATGTAGAATGTCTGCTAGGGCAGTGCAGAACGGAAATGTGGAGTTGGAGCTCCCATACAGAATTCCTCTGGGGCACCACCTAGTGGAGCTGTGATAAGACAGCCACTGTCCTTCAGACCCCATAATGGTAGATCCACTGGCAGCTTGCATTGTGCACGTGGAAAAGCCACAGACCCTAAATGCTAGCCCTTGAAAGCAGCCAGGAGGAAGGCTGCACCCTGCATAACCACAGGGGTGAAGCTGCCCAAGACCATGGGAACTAACCTCTTGCATCAGCATAACCTGGATATGAGAAAAAAAAAGTCAAAGGAGATCATTTTGGAGCCTAAAGATGTGATGGCCCCACCAGATTTTGGACTTTCATGGGGCCTGTAGCCTCTTTGTTTTGGCCAATTTCTCACATTTAGAATGGCTGTATTTACCCAACGCCTGTACCCGCACTGTATCTATGAAGTAACTAACTTGCTTTTACTTTTACTGGCTCATAGGTAGAAGGGACTTGCCTTATCTCAGATGAAATGCTGGACTATGGACTTTTGAGTTAATGCTGAAATGAGTTAAGATTTGGGGGACGGTTTGTTGGGAGGGCATGATTAGTTTTGAAATGTGAGGACATGAGATTTGGAAGGGGCCAGGGGCAGAATAATATGGATTGGCTGTATCCCCACCCAAATCTCATCTTGAATTCCAAGGTGCTGTGAGAGGGACCCAGTGGGAGGTAATTGAATTATGGGTACAGGTCTTTCTCATTCTGTTCTTGTGACAGTGAATAAGTCTCATGAGAACTGATGGTTTTATAAGAGGAATTTTCCATGCACAAACTCTCTCTTGCCTGAGGCCAGCCATGTAAGACTTGACTTGTTCCTCCTTGCCTTTCACCATGATTGTGAGGCTTCCCTAGGCACGTGGAAGTGTAACTCCATTAAGCCTCTTTCTTTTGTAAATTGCCCAGTCTCAGGTATGTCTTTATCAGCAGCATGAAAATGTACTAATACAAATCTTTATCATTTATTTTGTATTTCTAGCATTTATGAATATTGGTAATAAAATTATAATAATCAGGTCATTTTTGTACTTAGAATCAGAAGTATTAGAAAAAAAATCTTGACATTTATATACCTAAGAAACATTATTTTTACCATAAGCAGATATAGAAGATTTGTGATTATGTTTTGAACACTTTTATTTTGCATATGTATGTATGTATGTATGTATTATAGAGATTAGATCTTCTATGTTGCCCAGGCTGGTCTCAAACTCTTGGCCTGTCCTCCCACCTTGTCCTCTCAAAGTGTTGGAATTACAAGCAGGAAACTTCCCTCCCTGCTTGAACATTTTAAAATAAGTATTCCTAACTATAGATTCTGAATCACTAAAGGGACCTTGAGAGTCCCAAAGACCTCATTATAATCACCTGAAAAGATAGTTTTCTTGTTTTTTAGATTTGCAGGAAAAAATGTAGAAATTGACTTCATTTGTGTTAATACACTTGGATGGCATAAAACTCTTGTATACACACGAAAGTGTCTTTGCTCTTCAAGTTGAAACCAGTTACTTTTTTCTGATATCAGTGACAACTAAGAGTTATTAATCACTAACCTCGGTAAAATTATCCTTCAAAGAAAGGTGATTATGAGATCATTATTTTTATTATGGAATAAATAATACTAATTTCTACTTCTATCCTCATAAAAATCTGAAGAACTCATAAGAATTATCAATAGACATATTAGAAACATTCCAACTTCACTAGTCGTTGAAGTATAGTAAATTACATTGAAAGTGAGATGCCTGTTTTCACTATTAAAATGGCCACCCCTCTTCTTTTTTTGTACATTCACAGTCAATGCTGATAAAGATGTAATAAATACTCTTGAACCTCTGAGGTGGGCAGTATGATACTCTTGTGCAACCTTTCTATTAAGCAATTTCTTTAAAGTTATTCATAATTGTCTCTGGTTCCACTGCTAGGGATATGAGCTGTCTTACATCAGCTTCCATAACACTTAAATTTTCTTAAGTGCATGTTTGACTTAAATTAGAAACCAAGCCTGAGAAGGGACTTGGGTGTAATAATGTATTGACTCTTTTGACTTTTTAATTATGACCATTCTTGCAAGAGTAAGGTGGTATCTCATTGTGGTTTTAATTTTCATCTGGATATGGTGAAACGGGAACAATTTTCACTGCTGGTGGGAATGTGTAAACTAATGCAACCACTATGGAAAAGAGTATGGAGATTCCTTAAAGAACTAAAAGTAGAAGTGCCACTCGATCCAGCAATCCCACTACTGGGTATCTACCCAAAGGAAAAAAAGTCATTATACGAAAAAGACACATTCACACACGTTTCTAGCAGCACAATTCGTAATTGCAAATATATGGAACCAGCTTAAATGCCCATCAACCAATGGGTGGATAAAGAAAATGTGGTATATATACACCATGCAATACTACTCAGCCATAAAAAGGAATAAAATAATGTCTTTTGTAGCAACTTTGATGGAGCTGGAAACCATTATTCTAACTGAAGTAACTCAGGAATGGAAAACTAAATATCATATGTTCTCACAAATGGGAGCAAAGCTATGAGGATGCAAATGCATAAGAATGATATAATGGACTTTGAGGACTCAGATGGGGAAGGATGGGAGGGGATTGAGAGATAAAAGACTACATATTGGATACAGTGTACACTGCTCAGGTGACAAGTACACCAAAATCTTAGAAATCACCACTAAAGAACGTCCATGTATCCAAAACCCGCGTGTACCCCCAAAAATTTGAAGTAAAAATATAAATTAATTATAAAACAATACTAATAATTTATTGACTCAATGTAGGAAGAGAAACAGTATGGGAATAGAGAAAGAGCCAAAAGGCAGTAAAGATTCATCTAAGGTAAAGTCTACACCTGGCTCTCTTGAGTTGCCATCTTGGCTGCCAGTACCAGGAGCTGGGGAAGGGCTAAACTTGAACATTGGCAACCAATACTCATATTTACTGGGAGATGGGCACATTGGCCTAAGAAAGAGGATTCCGTCAGTATACTAAAACAGATCTACCACATAGTTTTGGAAATAATCACAAATGTGTAGTCAAGATTTTGTGTATAGATGGTCACTACACTGTTAACACTAATTAAAAATTGGTTCTTGGTTCTTACAATTTTTTTTCTTTTAAGTAGTACAACATTTTTAGTTCAGTAGCATAAAATCTCTAGTAATTTGGAATAAAGGATAAATGGAAGAAAAATATGAAAACAATACAGACTTTCATCTCACAAATTTAGTTATTAAGCCAATATTTTAAAATTAAATTGCTAATATATTAAATTACACAAAAGCAGAGAGTTTGGTATGTTTCATAGGTTTGTTATTTTGTATCAGAGCCAGACACACCATTTGAATAACCCAGTGCAAAATGAAAATGTGAAACCCTTTGTTAACAATTATTAAGAATCTCAAAACAACAACAATAGCAGAGCCATAAACTATGATGACCTTTTAACTGTGGGGACTGTTTAACTGCACAGATCATATTCCCACAAAATCTGTCCTGCTCTGGGAGCAGACACTACAATTTTAAATAGAGAATAATTTAATTTTTATATATTGCCATGTGCTGGTGATAATTTCTTATGTTACATAAGTACCTACATATACGATAAACCCTTTAGATTCTAAATTTGTGGCAGCTTCCTATTTCATTTATTTATTAAGTGAGAAGATAATTAGTTTAATATTATAATAAAAGATACATTCGGAGAATAAATAACTTATAAACATATAATATATTTAAAATACATCCATAATTTTTAAAAGTTGAAATATTTTTGCAATGTATACATACAGAATTTACTCTTCTTTATCCTGCAACAATAAAATAGAACATTCTAACTCAAAAAATAAAAATAAATAAAGGATGGCATAGGGAGGAAAAAATTGTTTTCCAAAATTAAGATGTTTATCAGTTCTCTAACCACAAAGAATATAATCAATGCCTAACCATAAAAAATAAGAAAATCTTCAGACAGTTTGTATAAGTCAACAGGAGAAAATCTCTTGAGTAAGATCCACTTGACAAAGTTTTTGTGCCATCTGATGTCACTGTGACTCATGACAAAACTATTATTTTGGAAAACTGGCTTTTTTTAAAGCATGAATCACTAACTTGAGTTTTTAAAATATATCCATCTTCTAGCCACAGCAGAAACAAAATTAATTTTGAAGAAGGTATGAATTGAGTAGTCAGGGTGCTTGTAGTCTCAAGTCAGGTACCAGGAAGGAAAAGCTCCATTGAGTTCACACAAAAAACGTAGCTGCCAATTGTAGACAATTTTGCCTCCTCTGGCTCCATTCTCTAACAGAGTCTTTATTTTTTCATCACCTAATACGTATCGATTTATAGACATTAAGCCAGAAAGCAAAAAGCCATCCTTCCCCTATAAGACTAATAATAAGCATTGATAAAATCATTTCATGGATAGAAATTTTGTTAAAAGTTTACCATTGTGACATTTTAGTCCATCTGTAATTGTCTACTATTTATTCTGAAAGTGTCTGTAGACCCAGTTTTGATTCTACTTAATCTTTATGGAATTGTTCCACTCAAATACGTAAGGTTGCACACATGCATGCGCACGTGCACGCACGCACACACACACACACCATGCTATTTATACGATTACATTAAGTAATTCTATTTACGTTGAAAATAACAGTGTTATTGTTAACTTGTGTCTTCTTATGTACAACAGATGGTTTAAATGTTGCTTTTTTAAGAGTAGATTTGATATTAAGGTAGCTGTGAGACTGTACAACTCCCTCTGTGAGTATTGTTGATTTTGATGAATTGGTTCTTTTTTCTCCCAAATGACAATATGTTCAAACAGCTGTTGAACATTCAGCCAACAACTATTAGGCTGACCCTACCCTCTGAAGATGTATCATCTTATCCTGAAAATATTCATTCATCTTTTTGGGTTCTCACATCATAATGCATGCATCTGTTACAAATTAATATTTGTGGAATTATAAAGGCTTATATCTCTATAGTAAAGATGTGTATTTTTTTTTTAACTTTTGGAAGACCATGTGCTACAAGAAAGGGTAGTTTTATGAAAATATTGAGTAAAGTTATGAAATGAATAGTTATGAAATGCAAAAATATTAGCTAAACTATTTTCTGAGCTTTTACAATGTATTAGTAGTTTTATATGTATGAGTTCATTTTATTTTCTTAAAAAGTTCTATGAAGTCAGCACCACTGATATCTCTATTTTAAGGATGAGGAATCTGAGGCTTGAATAATTTTAGTAACTTTTCCAAAGTCCCATAGCTTGAAAGTGAAGGAGCAAAGATTTGACTTTAGGCTCCAGTGCCTACAGACTTATGTATTACACTATTATGTATTTTAGAGGCCCCTTTAGTTATTAATTCACATTTTAAACATTTATTAAATTATTGATCTGTGATGTAGACAGGTATGCTAGAAGCATATTAGAAAATGGTTTACACATAGTATGTTTTATTGCATCATGTGAGTCCTCATGAGCATTGCAGAAATTTCATATACTATGCAACAGCACTAAATTTTATTATTGTGTTAACAAAAATTTAACTGTAAATTTTTGTTAGAAAGTTAAATCTGATAGGCATCCATTGGATGGATAAAGGACATCTATTCCAGTTATGGAAATCAAGGGACAAAATAAAGACAGAGAGAAAACACTTCAGTATTTTTACCAAAATGCAGGTTAGCATTTTACTTTCTGTTGGCTTAAGTCTCTTCTACCTCTTTATATGGGTTGCACTTTGAAGACAAGTATACTAATGTTCTCGTGTTATATTCTCAGTGTCTACCTCAGTATTTGATATGTGGTTAATTCACAGTAAATATATACAAAGCAGGGAGGCAAACAGTGATATCGTTTGGCTGTGTCCCCACCCAAATCTCATCTTGAATTGTAGCTCCCCTAATTCCCATGTGTTGTGGGAGGGATCCATTGGGAGATAACTGAATCGTGGGGGTGGTTTTCTCCATACTGTTCCTGTGGTAGTGAATAAGTTTCACAAAATCTGATGATTTTGTAAGGGGGAACTCCTTTCACTTGGCTCTTCATTTGCTCTTTGCCTGCCACCATGTAAGACATGCCTGTCACCTTCCACCATGATTGTGAGGCCTTCCCAGCCACGTAGAACTGTGAGTTCATTAAACCTCTTTTTCTTTATAAATTACCCAGTCTCCGGTATGTCTTTATCAGTAGTGTGAAAATGGAGTAATACAGAGAAGGAGTGAGGAAAGAGGTGAAAGGGAAAAAGGAAGGAAGAAAGGAAGGAAGGAAGGAAGGAAGGAAGGGAGGGAGGGAGGGAGAAGAAAGATGTAAAGAGAATAAGAGAGAAATTATTTAAGAAGATATTAAAAACAAAATAGCTATTATATGAGGAGTTAGAAAAAGAGGGCTTTAACCATGAATGAACAGAAACTTTTCTTAAGTTCACTCCATAACATATAGCATATTTGAGAAATAATTAGAAGTTGTGATAATTTCACCATGTCACATGGAAACTTATCTCATTATGTTTAAATCAAACTTTGTATAATTATATATGATAATTCCTAAATAGCCCTTTGCTTTTAAAAGTGGGTAATGATATAACAATAACACTAATTTATTCAGACATGTTTACTCCCACACACAATCTTTTAAACAAGGTTTCAAGAATCTGAATTTCAGTTATAACAGCTGTCTTTTCTATTATATAAACATACTTTATTCTATAATTTTTTTTCTTAAACTACCATACCAAGAAAACAAAAAAAGAAAAAAGCAAGCATGCTAATTTGTCCACTTAGAAATTAAAGTAGAGGCTATTCTTGGAGAGGGAGTGGCAGTAGCTGATGGGTGAGGAGCATAAGGGAAGATTCTGGCTGTTGGTTATGCTCTGTTTCTTCATCTGGGTGCTGATTACATTATTGTTTGGTGTTTGTGCAAACCACCAAGCTGTATGTTTTTCTGTGTGTAAATTATACTGGAATAAAAAGTTTAAACTTTTAGAGAGTCAATCTTGCTCCATGTTGTGGTTTGTGCAAACATCAAGGCATAATCACAGAACAAAAAAATTTCAGACCCAAGCTTCAATCTCAAATCTGACAGATTTCTACACTTAGGCTATTAAGCATTATTCTTGTGCTCTTTTCTTTTCCTAAACAATATTTACTGTACACATATCTAAGGAAGTCTACTCCTTTTACTCTGTCACTACAATATACTTTAGCTAGACTTATTTGATGTCTTAGATCAGCATCAGTTTTAGATTATTATTCTGTGTATGAATGGTTAAAGTTTAGTAATCATGTTAACTAAATTTCAAAAGGGAAAATATTGGTCTTTTACAAAAATGTACTTTTAAATCAAGTAGTTTTGTTGTGTTTCTGAAAAGGAAAGAACAAACAAAACTATAAATTGTGTTATTATTTGCTTCAATTTATCTACTTGAAATTAGTTAATCTACTTACAATGTAAGATCTGTTGTTTCAGGTAGATAACTATATAATATGTTGGTATGCTATAATTTGTTTGTTACTATTGTGAAAAATAGTCCCACTGGTTTTCCAAAAGATAGAGTAAACTGCCCACTAATTGCCAAAGGTGTTTATAAACCATCAGTCATCCCATAAAGGAGGAACGTATAAACATTAAAAAGGACATTAATTTACTATTAATTAAAACTCTTGAATTTGTGCCAAATTAATTCAAATAAACATAAAAATTAAGAAATAAACCATTTTGTTGGACAACAGTGCAATTTTACTTTATATATTAACTACTACCTCTGCTTCATAAGTTGACTCTACTTCATATTATCCTTTTTTATTCATTTTGGTGGTGTTCATTAATCTTTGAAACCTAACATGGCAAAATATAAATCATCTCATCTTATTTAGTATCTTGCCCTTGCAAAAAAGATAGTAATATTAAAATGAAAAGCAGTGAAAGGGTAAATGTACTGGCATGCTGTATCTATTCAGCTCTTTGATTCCTTTCCCTTCTGAAAAATGAAGGGGATAAACTCATCTAGAAGTTATTAATAGTTTACCAATTGATTCATATGTCATTGCACTATACAAAGTTTGTAGAAAAGAGAAAAATGGATTTAATCTATTTGAATGCTCTATGCAACAAATGTCCTATTGCTCCGATAAGTGTTAGCCATCAATTGACGACAGATACATGCCTTACAATAGGGAGATGTCAATTACCAAGTGAAAGATAGTGTTTCATATATTTGAAAGTTAAGTTGAGACTAGGATAAGACACTAGTTTACCTGGACTTCCACTGTAAACAAAAATATGCTAGTTTGGGGAGGGTTCCGGTATTTCCTGCCCTTTAAATATGCAGTTGATTCTTCTCTCCTCCTAGCACTATATGCTATACTCTAAGCTGTTGTCATTGTAGTAGTGATAGATTTGCTCTAATAATGAAAATGAGTTTGCTTTGACACAATCATGATTTCTCATGGTTTGTGACAACCAGCAATTGAAACTGACCTCAGAATGGGAAAAAATAATCAAATGTTGCTCTCTCTTTTTGGCCAACGGATTTCCCTTAGAATTGCCTTACAGCAAAATTTTTTTTTAAAAAAAGAGACATAAGAAGAAAACTTGTAATTATAATTATTACAAAAATTGCTTAGAAAGACAAATTTGACGCAAATATGACAAATTACAACAAACTGCACACAGTTCATTCTTAAACATCTTACATAAGAATATAAATTCAATAAAATTTGGAAAAACAGAATAATCATGTCAATAATTTAAAACATTGATACTATAAGAGAAAGTATGAATTTTGTATTAAAACTTAGTGTTCCTTCACCTTTAATCCTAACCTCTTTGTTCCTTTTCCATGACTAACAGTTCTAATGTTATTTCCTTTCTGAATTGTAGGTGACCTTGCAATTATCTTCAAAATTTTGAAGAAGTAGATTATGCTGTCAGAAATACATAGCATATTTTCTTAGTCTCAATTAGTGATTGTTTCCTGATAAGTATTTCAAAAGCCTAAAATGCTAAGTTGTGAGGTTTTCTGAGAGAAAATAAAATCTCATCTCTTGGAAAGTCATTAATTTATAAAATTGTTTTTATTGAAACAATGGAAGATAACTTAAAAAATCAGCTGAAACATGATATAAGAGGAAAAAAGTGCAAGAAATAAAACTCAAGGTGGCCTCAACAAATCCATAACTTAATGGAGACCTAATTTTGTATACTTATATATATACGAGTAGCGTGAATATTTTGATGATTTTGCAAATAGCATCTAATTCTAGAACATTCTTGTTTCAATACTGTTTCTTCTTCACAGTTTATTATTGGGCAATTTGATATAAATTTTTGGCTAATTAGGTTAGAAAGTTTTATACTCTTCCAGGTTTCTTTTTCCTTACCATCCTTTCTGCAAATTTATGTTAACCAGTTATTTTAATCAGGAGAAATTTCATCCCCAGAAGACATTTGGCAGTGTCTGTAGACATTTTTCTTGGTCATAATTGGGGATGGGAAGGTTGTATTCTCTATTGATACAAGCCAATGATGCTGTTAAACTGCCTACAATGCACAGGCAAGCCCCCCACAACAAAATTGCCTGGCTTTAAATGTCAATACACCATTGTTGAGAAACCCTGATCTAAACCATGATGGTAAAATAAACTCTATAACTGACCCATTGTTTATGTTTTTTCTAAACAATTGAACAAACAAATGTTCTCAGTAGTTCAATAGTTCTTGTGTTGGTTACCTATTGTGGTATAAACGCCCCAAACAGTAGCTTAAAATGGTAGCCATCAATTATTTTGTTCATGAACTCAGCAGTTAAGTTGGCTCAGCAAGTCAGTGTTTGTCTCACCTGTGTCTCTCATGCAGCAGCAGTCACACAATGTCTAAGGATGGGGTTATCTTTTTTTTTTTTTTATTATACTTTGAGTTCTAGGGTACATGTGCATAATGTGCAGGTTTGTTACATATGTATACTTGTGCCATGTTGGTGTGCTGCACCCATCAACTCATCAGCACCCATCAACTCGTCATTTACATCAGGTATAACTCCCAATGCAATCCCTCCCCGCTCTCCCCTCCCCATGATAGGCCCCGGTGTGTGATGTTCCCCTTCCCGAGTCCAAGTGATCTCATTGTTCAGTTCCCACCTATGAGTGAGAACATGCGGTGTTTGGTTTTCTGTTCTTGTGATAGTTTGCTAAGAATGATGGTTTCCAGCTGCATCCATGTCCCTACAAAGGACACAAATTCATCCTTTTTTATGGCTGCATAGTATTCCATGGTGTATATGTGCCATATTTTCTTAATCCAGTCTGTCACTGATGGACATTTGGGTTGATTCCAAGTCTTTGCTATTGTGAATAGTGCCCCAATAAACATACGTGTGCATGTGTCTGTATAGCAGCATAATTTATAATCCTTTGGGTATATACCCAGTAATGGGATGGCTGGGTCATATGGTACATCTAGTTCTAGATCCTTGAGGAATCGCCATACTGTTTTCCATAATGGTTGAACTAGTTTACAATCCCACCAACAGTGTAAAAGTGCTCCTGTTTCTCCACATCCTCTCCAGCACCTGTTGTTTCCTGACTTTTTAATGATCACCATTCTAACTGGTGTGAGATGGTATCTCATTGTGGTTTTGATTTGCATTTCTCTGATGGCCAGTGATGATGAGCCTTTTTTCATGTGTCTGTTGGCTGTATGAATGTCTTCTTTGGAGAAATGTCTGTTCATATCCTTTGCCCACTTTTTGATGGGGTTGTTTGTTTTTTTCTTGTAAATTTGTTTGAGTTCTTTGTAGGTTCTGGATACTGCCCAAGGTTATTTATAGATTCAATGCCATCTCCATCAAGCTACCAATGAGTTTCTTCACAGAATTGGAAAAAACTGCTTTAAAGTTCATATGGAACCAAAAAAGAGCCCGCATCTCCAAGACAATCCTAAGTCAAAAGAACAAAGCTGGAGGCATCACGCTACCTGACTTCAAACTATACTACAAGGTTACAGTAACCAAAACAGCATGGTACTGGTACCAAAACAGAGATATAGAGCAATGGAACAGAACAGAGTCCTCAGAAATAATACCACACATCTACAGCCATCTGATCTTTGACAAACCTGAGAGAAACAAGAAATGGGGAAAGGATTCCCTATTTAATAAATGGTGCTGGGAAAATTGGCTAGCCATAAGTAGAAAGCTGAAACTGGATCCTTTCCTTACTCCTTATACGAAAATTAATTCAAGATGGATTAGAGACTTGAATGTTAGACCTAATACCATAAAAATCCTAGAGGAAAACCTAGGTAGTACCATTCAGGACATAGGCATGGGCAAAGACTTCATGTCTAAAACACCAAAAGCAACGGCAACAAAAGCCAAAATAGAAAAATGGGATCTAATTAAATTAAAGAGCTTCTGCACAGCAAAAGAAACTACCATCAGAGTGAACAGGCAACCTACAGAATGGGAGAAAATTTTTGCAATCTACTCATCTGACAGAGGATGGGGTTATCTTAAAAGCCCTATCACTTGTATAGTCGGGGCCTGTGCTAGGAAGAATTAAACAACTAGCGCTGAATCAGTACGGGCTACATGGACATCTCCTCTCTGTATATGATTTGTTTATCTGATCTCCCCACATCAGGGGTCCCCATCCCCTGACCATGGACCAGTACTGGTCTGTGGTCTGCTAGGAACCAGGCTGCACAGCAGCAGGTGAGCAGCAGGCAAGGGAGAATTACCACCTAAGCTTCACCTCCTGTCAGATCAGCGGGGACATTAGATTCTTATAGGAGCAAGAACCAGAACCCTATTGTGAACTGTGCAGGTAAGGGACCTAGGTTGCATGCTCCTTATGAGTGTCTAACTAATACTTGTTTATCTGACATGGGACAGTTTCATCCCCAAACCGTCCCACCCCCTCCATTGAAAATTTTTTTCTGTGGAACTAGTCCCTGGTGTCAGAAAGTTTGAGGACCACTGCTCTACATGGCGGCCTCAGGGTAGCTGGGTTTCTTTATATGATGGTTACTTTCTTATTTTTTTTTTTTTTTTTTTTTTTGCAGTTTACAAGGACCTCACTTTAATGACATAGGCAGGTTAAAAAAAAGTTAAAGATTAGAAAAGGTAATACCATGCAAATACTATTTTTTTTAAATTTCTTTCAAGCTAAAAGTTTATTCAAATATGTAACAGACTATTGCGACATCTGCAAATGATTTTCCATAATTTAGGCAACAAGAAGTATAATTTTTTTCATCGAGTCCAGTTTGATTGACTAATTTACATCATCAAATACATTTTTCCTTGTTGAAAAATGTACAAATTGTTTACAGTGAAAATGAGATTCCAATAGCTTTAGTTAATGCATTATTATATTTGTACTACATCAAAATTCTGAATTAAAAATGTTCCTCTGTGGTTATTTTAAGGTCTCTGATTTTGTGCTAGTTAAATAAAAGACAGATATTTAGAAATTTTGAAATTAATACATCATGCTCTTTTTTTTTTTTTTTTTTAAATTATACTTTAAGTTCTAGGGTACATGTGGATAACGTGCAGGTTTGTTACATATGTATACTTGTGCCATGTTGGCGTGTCCTCAGAAAGACTGGCACAAGCTGAATAAATGTTTCTCTACAGTTACATAGTAGTTTTTCTACCATATTCTGTTTTTCAAGTTAGTCACAATGTCCTGTCCAGGTCCAAGGAAAGTTAACATAGTTCCTACTTCTCAAATGAATGAAGATTGTCAAAGGACTTGAGGACACATTCCACCTTAATATCACAAGTACTTATACTTTTACCACATGCAAAACACACTCACTCCCTCTCAAGACTTTCAAATGTCTCATACATTGCAATATCACACTCAGGCTTGAGGTTTTAGTATCCTGTTATCTAAATTAGATCCGTGCACATAAGAAGCTCTGTGCCTGTGGTTGTTTTAGTACAGCTCCTTCACTGCTGTTCCTCTCAACCTGTAGATCTATGATCTAAAGAGACAAGTTATCTGCCCACCATATAGCTAACATACAATGATGGCTCACATGTAGAAGAATTGATACAATTCCATTCAAAATAGGTAAAATGGGAGGCAATCAGAGTCACTGATTCATAGCAATTCTGAAATCCAGCTGAGTACATGTTGCCAGTTTCTTGATGACGGCTCAGTCTTATTGCCTGAGAATGATTTATCATATCCCTTTGGTCTGCCTTCTGGATCTTGGTTCTGTGGTCTGAATCATCCTTCCTTTTACATAAGAAATGATTGGTGTTTGCAGCTGAGTGTTCTTAGCTAGCTTTCTCAGCACAGATATCCTGACATCTAACTTCTTTTTAAATGTTATACTGTCCCTATTCTTGCATTCCCACCTGACAAAATTTCTTCAAAACTCTGTGGGTTTTTAATGAATTAATGTGTAATTCCTTCTATTAGAAAAAATACACACTCACAGATCTCAAGGATGTTGTGGGGAAAGTCTTTGAAATTATTAGATCTCCTGTTATTTTACAGAGATTATCTGTGAGGGACAACCTTGGCATCATTAAAACACTTCTTGACTCTTTGAGAGAGTCTACAAAACTTAACCTTAGTTCTTTTGGGATCCTTAACAGAGGCCCATCTTGAATTTGATCTTGCATTATAAAATATGTCTTAATTTAAAAATATTTTGCAAATGAGAGAGCCTTGGACTGAGAAATATTATGAAGGTGGACAGGTGGGGGAAAAGAACAAAGAAAATCCTGATTTCTTTCCATTTTCTCTAAATACGACTTAGGATTAAATATAAACTTTTCCAACTTTCTTGCTTTATTATCCTTCTACATGGCATTCTCGGGGTGGCTGGATTTCTTGGTAACTAAAGTCTCCTAAATCAAGTGTTCCAAGAGAGAACTACAGAAGCTGCATGACCTTTTATAATCTAACCTCAAAGTTATGCAATATCTATTGTTCTGCAATGTATTTATTGAGACACTCCCACAAAACCCTGAGGTTCAAGGTGGTGGAAACAGACTTGACTTCCTGATGGGAAGGAGAGTCAAAGAAGTGGTGACATTTAAAACTAGTGCAATGTTCTATATGGTATGTTTATTTTAAAGTACTACCCCAATTAGGTCCTATTAATATTAACATCTATGTCGTCTGTTCATGATTCAAGTTCTTCCCATAGTGATCTAGCTCCTTACTCCCCTATATCTCTTTTTAAAGTCTGACTCAATCATCCATTCAAA
This sequence comes from Theropithecus gelada, assembly GCF_003255815.1. Classification (NCBI taxonomy): domain Eukaryota; kingdom Metazoa; phylum Chordata; class Mammalia; order Primates; family Cercopithecidae; genus Theropithecus; species Theropithecus gelada. Next base: position 45,938,906 of record NC_037679.1, read on the forward strand.
ATTATTAATGATGACTTACCTGTGTCAGGAGCAATAAGAAAAAAAATTAAATATAGGACATGATTTATGACCTTAAGGCACTCATAAGTTAGTTGAGGAAAATTCTAAAATATGAAACACAATTCTAGAATATCAACTGATATAATAGCATGTTAAAAATGAAATTGGGATTTAGTCATTATAAAATAGAGGGATTGTTTATAGAAATTCAATAAGGTAATTAAAATGAATCCTCTCACTCACATCAAAGATACATGGTGGTTGAGAGTTGGAAAATAATAAGCCATAATATTTAAGGAAGATGTCTTTGGAAAGAGCTGAGCAATAAGTTGTATACGCTGCCCTTCCTCATACTCCCACTTATATACTAACATCAAAAAATTGAGTGTAAAATTAATCCCAAGTTGGTGAGAGAAACTTTGACCAATCAAGAATCTGATATGTGTTTGCTGATAGGTATGGGGCCAGTGTAGAATGGTTATTGACTCATGCTTGAAAAACTAAAGGGGTAACAGAGAAGGTGGCAAGTGCAAAGTAATCAGTTTGTGTCAAACGTGCAAGAATGCGATGCACCATGTGTGGATCTAGCAGGAAACACACTGGCCTGTAATCATTTATAAAAGAATCTTGTCAAAAAGAATGACCTTGCAGGACCTTGCAGGACCTGAAGATTTTAGCTAAGACTGTAGGTGCATTATGTCAACATTGAGGATTAATTAGAAGAAATGTAATTAAGAGAGGCCCTGCCTACACCAAGGGAGAGGGAATCTGAGAAATTTGAGACAGCCATAGAAATGCACCATAAGAAAAAAAAAAAAAAGTAGACTAGAGCAATTCATCTGGCTCAGAAGGCTTGTGTTCACCTTTAAAATGTTCTTATCCACTTTCCTCTCTTCTCTCCCCTGCCTTCACCATAGATTTAGAAGAATCTTGGCTAGTAAGTTTAGTTTGGATTGGGGAACTAGGGAAGAGCAAAGAATCATTTAATTAAGAGTGAAGAATCATTGTAATGTCTTACATTACAAAGTCCCCTACTGAGGAAGAGGAAAACACTTCAAATCAGGTTCAGAATTTGATTATTCTATGGGGTGATTTATTCAAATTTTACTGAATTGGGACTGCTTTTGCCTTAAAGTGACCATAAGGCTTTATATAACATAAGATTGAACAAAAGAACACATGTGGTTTGCCAGAGGGTTCAAACTGGGTCCCTGATTGTTTAAGTCTCTTTATGTAGCATGCCATGCTTCAGTGAAATCTAATACTGTACATTTTAAAGGAATATATTCAAATCTGTGATTGTGATATTTGATGTGGGTAGAATGCTTAGCCCAGGTATTATTAATCTCATGCCATTCAATGATAGAACTGTGGATAATATTTATTTCCCTGGTGTTGCTAAATCACCCCATATGTCAAAATCTTACATCCTAGATTAAGCAAATATCAACATAAATAACAAGGACAGTAAATAGAAGAATGCTATGGCTGGGTGAGCACTTTAGCACTTTCCAGTCATCTTTTAGTAATGGTTCTGTTCTTCCACCAGTGAGCTCAAGAACTAGAGAAATGAGGATGACAGCAGGAGGGAAGGCATTGTTAACTGTGCATGACAGGAAGAAAGCAGGCAGCAAACTGAAAGAGGGAACTGTAGCATTGCTACAGGCCGGAGAAGACTCTGAGCATGCATCTTTTTCCAAAGATCCTAAAGGACAGAGTAAAACAGAGCCAGTGTCCTTACAGCAGTTAAGCATCCAAAGTTGAGGTCCATCCCATAGACGCCAACAAAAGACTGAAAATTTATAATTCTGTTGTGGGACCTTTTCTTGATAATAAACCAACTTGCTGAAAAAGTAAACACGCAAACATTGTAAAATATATATATATATACACACACACACACACACACATATGTGTGTGTGTATGTATATATAAATGCTTTATTTTCCCCTAGCTCAATACATTTTGTGAACACATAGCACACTATGAAAACCACCTCAAAGAATGACCTGGAGATCCCAAAGTAACACATCCTGCCAAGTCAATAGTTTTTAAGAGATTTATCAAGTGTCAATCATAAAATAATAACAGAGCTTTTGTTAAAGCAGAATATATTGGTGTTATTAATAAAAGACTCTACATCTCTATTCATATCTCAGCATTGCTTTACTCTGCTCCCTCGGAGTAGTAAATAAAAACAAAAGACCTAATTTGGTTTATTCACACACTTCAAAAATTAACTATAGGTCAAACGTCCATTCCTCATTCTGGTTTTGGAGGTTATAAAGGGATGGAAACTGGGTCCTTACTAACTGGTATATATAAAATTATCTGAGATATTTTAGTAGGGAGCATATGGTATTCATATGGAAAATATAGGTCCATCACATTCTAATGCTAAACCCAGGTGTTGTCCTGCTAATTATTTGTGTTTCTTGAGAAGAATATAGAGACATATGTGCAATACTGGGGTTGAATTCATGTTCAAATCTGTACAACTATTTTATACTCTGATAGCCATATCACACAACATTAATTCAGTAATTTTATATCAATTGACTACCAATGTTGTCTCTTACTACTCTGGATTTTAAGAATATCAAACAACTAGGAAACCAAACACAGCATGTTCTCACTCATAGGTGGGAATCGAACAATGAGAACACTTGGACACAGGGTGGGGAACATCACACACCGGGACCTGTCGTGGGGTGGGGGGAGGGGGAGGGATAGTATTAGGAGATATACCTAATGTAAATGACGAGTTAACAGGTGCAGCACACCAACATGGCACATGTATACATATGTAACAAACCTGCATGTTGTGCACATGTACCCTAGAACTTAAAGTATAATAATAATAATAAAAAAGAATATCAAACAACTAATGTTGCTAGTTTCATTACTGTTCCTCAGAAATTTATAAGTAGATAATTACAGTGTATGACTTCCTACATACATTCCGTAAGCCACTGTGGATGTTATGGAAATGAAACGTCTATCTTAGACAACAAACATTTGTTAAGCTAATGCATTCGTTTTCTAGGGCTGCCAAAACATAGTGCCACAAACGGATTGGCTAAAAACATCCGAAATTTATTGTCTCACAATTCTGGAGGACAGAAGTTTGAAATCAAGATGTCCCTTTGAAGGCTGCAGGAAAGGATCAGTTTCAGGCCTGTCTTCTGGTTTTGGTAGACTCAGGGGCTCTTTGGCTATAGTTGGCCATCTTCTTGCTGTGTTTCTTTACATTGTCTTCCCTCTGTGTGAGTCTGTATCTCCGAATTTCCCCTTTTAATAAGTACCTATTATATTGAACAAGGGCTCATTCTTGTGACCTCATTTTAACTCAAATATCTCTGTAAAGACACTATTTCCCAATAAGGTTACATTCTACGGCATTGGGGAACTAAATACATGAGTTTGGGGTGACACGAGTCAACCCCTGAAAGAGAGTCTCCTTTTCTTTATCATTTTTTCTAAAAGTTTAATTTTTAAAATAGTTCAATTAAAACGTTAAAATGCTATTGTAACGTTTTTCAGTTATCTGGAGGTTGTAATACAAATAAAATGTAACGACTGCCTTAAGTTTCATTGGTAAATATGCAAAAAGCATGTAATTAAATTGTTCCTCTCTGAAAAGTTCTCCGAAATTGTGTGTTTGCAAATTGTGCATGTGTAAGTCTTTTCTTGTTTAGCTAACAATTAAAATAGGAAAGCAAAGTTTTTCCTTAATTTGAACATGTATTTGTTTGATACAAGGTTCAAAATAGTTTATGGCAAATGAGCACTCCAGCACTCAATCGTTCTTTTAAATTCTTGACTTCAGGATGCATACACCTATTTAGTGACCTCCTCAGCACTGTTGTTTCTCCCCAAATTATAATGCTTTAATGATGCCATTGGTCTTTGATAAAATTATAGGCATCTCTAATAATTTTCTGAAACTGATTTTTGCTCAATAACAAGTGCTTCCAAAACCGGGTTATCCAATGTTTTAAATTTGTTGTTATTACTTGCAGAGCCACCTTTTGGGACCCCCACCTCCTCTGGCCTACCATAATATATGGGGGATTTAAACAGCAGCATTATGTATAGCTTGATTATGATATTTTTTCCACTAAAAATAACTATTAATAACTACCTGAGCTTCTACATAATACATGCGGTAGCTGGAGTGACATATTAGTTTATTCATGTGATGTTCAAAAGGAAAATAAGATGTGCTACGTATGAAAGATAGCCTTTGATATTGGTGAAATGTCATGTTATAATGTCGACATAAGTTATTTGTTAATTTACTGAAAGCTTAAAAATCAATATTATCTCTTGAACTTATTCTTCCTATCTAACTCTAACTTTTCATCCTTTGACCAACATTTTCCCAACATCACTGCACCCCAACCAGGCCAGCCTTTAGTAACCACCATACTACTCTGCACTTCTGCGCTGAAAGCAGATGTTAAGTGTTCTTACGACAAAAATGATAACTATATGAGGTAATGCTTTTTTTTAACTAGCTAGATTCAACCATTTCACAATGTATAAGTACTTTGAAACATCATGTTTTACACAATACATAAAACTTTATCTGTCTGTTTAAAATAAATAATCAACATCACCCGAATTTAATGAGATCTTTCACAGTGATTAATAGCTTAACAAATAGTGTTTTAAAAGTCGAAATATCTGAATATCATGGAATTGCCTTGCACTTTATTTGATTTACTATATGCTGTAAAAGAAAAGACTTAAACTGAGGAATTGACTTCCTTAGAAGCTAGAGTACACCAGATTTTCCTCCTTTTCCCCAATTTTTAATAACCAAGGAGCCGTGTGACAATTGTTACTTAATTGGTTATGTGCCAGTTCTCTGAATCTCAGTGAAGAATATCACATCCTTATCCTTAAACAACTTGGGTGTAAGTGACAATGATTTTGAGTCAGATCAGACAAGATTAAAGACACAAAAACTGGATAAATACGGAGGCTAAAATCATCAGCGCACCCTGCCATTTTTTTTTTCTTTTTTCTTTCTTTTCTTTTTTTTTTCCCCTTTGTAGAAACAGAGTCCTCTTCTGTCACCCAGGCGGGAGTATAGTGGGTGATCTCGGCTCACTGAAACCTCCGCCTCCCGGGTTCAAGCAATTTCCTGCCTCACCCTCCTGAGTATCTGGGATTTCAGGCGCACGCTGCCTCACCTGGCTAATTTCTTTTGTATTTCAGTAGAGACAGGGTTTCACCGTGTTGTCTAGGCTGGTCTTGAACTCCTGAGCTCAGGCAATCTGCCCACCTTGGCCTCTCAAAGTGCTAGGATTACAGGCGTGAGACAACGCGCCTAGCCCAGCGCCCCCTTTTTATTCTGTATACAACCTTGCTGTTGTCACATTTGTGGTTGAAATACGGCAGACGCAAATTACGACTTTATAGTAAGATGCTGAAGAATTCTGGCTTTTCAAACAACCTTTCCAAATGTGGAAAAGATTCTAAGTTGCATTACAGTTGCATTTTTCCCAGACTTTTAGGAATTAACTGCTTTATCTCTAAAATAAATATAATATGAATATTAGAGAAAATACACAAACACACTTCAAATTCTTCACAGAAGAATGTTCAGTGTCTAAAGATTATGGATCATTTCCAATTGCAACCGGAGCTCCTTCAAATGCTCATCTCAAAAATTCAGATAATTACAACAGAAACATCCTCTATCATTTGACAAAAGACAGTTTAAAACATTGGAAATTTGAGCAAGATAATGTCCAAAATATAGCTATATCTTCCTCTTAACATTTAAGAAAAAAAAAATTAAACTAGGTCATAAAGAAGTCACGTGAATCCACATTATCTTTATTTCCTACAACAAACGTTTCTCTAACTTAAGGCATAAATTTATAGAGTTGGAAAGTCAATATGCAGGTGACAGATCCAAGAGAGATCCAAAAATGTAAATTGCCCATTTGAAAAACATTGCCGTGTAAATCTGTGGTTGACAATACAATATTACTTAATATATTTTATATGCCTAAACTCCTTCTTATTCACTGGCATGAAGAAATGTGTCTATTCACATTAAGCAAAAATGGTTGATTTGTTTTACTGGACACAGGGAACCATACAATCTAAATGTTTCTCCTTTCTTTGTCATACATTCTAGCAACACCACATTGTTTAAAGTACAACTGTAGTGAATTATTAATTGGGTGTTTGTTAATATGTGCATACTCCTTTCTAATAGTTTTTGCCCTGTTCTTATTGTTTGTGTTTAATATGCATGCAACATCAAATCAAATTTTACTGTAATTAAATAAAATGTAGCTGTTACATATAAAGATAAATAAGCATCACCTGTATTGGTGATTATAGCTAATTATTGACAATTTAAAATTAATTTGAAAACGTAGAGGTGTTATTCACAAAGGTGTAAATTTTTAGATATTATAGCAAAAATATTTCTTCTGTACAGAAGTATTTGAATACACCTAAGAGTCTGCAGAGGACTTAAAAGTGTATTTTCCATTTTAAGTAAAATCTTATGGCCTTTAAAAACTAAGATGTGAGTTATATTTTAACCCACCCTAAGTTAAACATATTGAAAGGCTCTATTGTAATCACATCTTCAAATGTATGTTATCTTCATTCTCATCTATGTTGAGCCCTTGACAACAATTTTTATCTTTTATATTGTTAAATCCAAATTATTCCACCTTAGTTGGCACAAAGTGTTTAAAGCAAATACAGTCTCGACATATAAAACTTGATGTGCAGTTTTAAAATCGTATATAGTACTTACCCATCCAAGTAGAATGTAACAGCAGCTGAGAAGCTGTCAAGGAGAAAAATGCCAGAAGGATTAATAAATCATATTGCTATAATATGATGATGAGAATTATAAACAGCCATGTAAAAATTAGGTCACTAGTAGTCAGCTGACTTGGCTTCTTTTAGTGGTGGTAGTAGAGGAGTGTATATTTATCTTTTGTTATGCCCCGGTAAGTAGCTGGCAAGCTTGCAATATATAAATATTATTTAAAGATGTTATGATTGGCTTGAATCCAGGAAATGTTCTCAGATTTACCATTAGCTATCAGAGATCTTAAATATTGCTAGAGAGGATTGAAGAGGCAAAGAAAAGCCACAAGTTAAAAAAAAGATATTAATAGTAAAACACTTGAGAGGATTATTAGGAAATAAAGTATGCATACTTAATGATACAAAAATTTAAAAACAATAAAATCTACATGTTCACATAGTTCATAAGAAAGAGTGATTATTAAAGCATGTTATTGAAACAAAGGAAGAAGTAATCTAAAACAAGGGCTTACAGAATATTTTTTAAAACTTTTTAATATTTTCATTATTTCATATATATGGAAATGATTGTTTATAATGTACTTCTATAATATTATATATGAAAAGATCTATGTTGTTATTCACTGCCATTACTTACAACTTTACACAAAAGTAGTGATATGACCACCAGAACAAAAAAAAGAAACAAACAAAAACTCACTTAATTTTCAATCCTCATGCAATTTAACTGAAGAAGCTTTTGAGAAGGCCAAGTAATAACTTAGTTGTGATGTACCAGATTTACTTTGGTGATTTAACAATGCTCATGCAATTAAGATTGTTTATTGATAAATAAATTTTATTCAGATAAAAGTTAACTATATTTATAAGATCATATTTCCACAGAAAAAGTCTATGAGGAGATGTGTTTATGCAATAAATGAGAAAAGTTTTTAAATATCAATCCACTAAAATGATTCTACCTTGTATCACATAAATTAATAACCCTTGTTATGAACATAGATTTTAAAATATAGTCAAGAAGTAAGAAAATCAAGGTCATTTATAATTCTACCTTGTGGAGTTATTCATTATTAATATTTGAGTCTACATGCCTGTCTTCTTCCCATGTCTTATTGTAGAAATGTTGGCTATTAAAGAAAAACACAAAGATGTGTAAGATACAAAGATGTAAAAAATGAATATTTGGCTGGTCGCGGTGGCACACGCCTGTAATCTCAGCACTTTGGGAGTCTGAGGCTGGTGAATTACCTGAGGTCAGGGGTTTGAGACCAGCCTGGCCAAGATGGCAAAACCTCATCTCTAATGAAAATAAAAAATTAGCCTGGAATGGTGGTGAGCACCTGTAGTCCCAACTGCTTGGGAAGCTGAGGCAGGAGAATCGCTTGAACCCAGGAGGCGGAGGTTGCAGTGAGCCAAGATCTCATCACTGCCCTCCAGCCTGGGTGACAGAGTGAAACTCTGTCTCAAAAGAAATGAATATTTATTATACTCCCACTCACTACTATTGAGTTTGCTGCATATTATGCCACAATTTTTTCTTTTTACATACCAATGTGTTTTAACATTATCGTCTAGCGTACAAATATATGTATAGATACCACTACATAATTATGAAAATACAGTGTTTTCTAACTTATTTTTTGTCTTAGCATTATATCCCAGATGCCTTTCAATATCAATTCAAATGCATCTACTTATTTAATGATTATATGCTTACAATAAAAGACTAAGAATAAATTAATTCACATGTAGCTTTCTAGTAATAGAATAATTCTGTACTTAACTATAACTCTTGATAAATAAGGTTTTATAGTTAAAACATAACAAAGCTAAAGTGATTTTGTAAGAAAACACATAAAAGATTGTAAGGAGAATTGATGTTCCATGAGAATTTCAATGATAGATGCTATTACATTTGCTAGCAAAACAGGGTAAGTATAGACAAAAATCATTTAATTGTACATTTAAAATAAGTAGAAGAGTATCATTTAATTGTTTGTAACACAAAGGATAAATGCTTGAGGTGATGGATACCCCAGGTACCCTGGTGTGATTATTACGCATTGCCTGCCTGTATCAAAATATCTCATGTAACCCACAAAGATATACACGTCCTATGTATCCACAAAAATTTTAAAAAAATATAAATTAAAAAAGGAAATAACTTTTATAACTAATAAAGCCAAGCACTTCCTTCACTGAAGGCAGGTGTAAAAGATTTGATTCTGAATAGAATAATGAATAATAATGAATAATGAATGAATTACTGAGAGATTAATTCTGAAGATTTTCCTAGGTTGATGCTAAGAACTGCTATAAGTTATTTACCAAAATTGAGAGGGCATTTGAAATTTATGAGCTATTTAAATGTTATTTAATTTTTATTTTAACTAAGTTATTTTTGTCAAATTTATATGCATATATATTAAATATAAAAACAAAAAATAACTGTGGAGACAATCAGTGTTAAAAGGATGATATGCATTTGAAGAATGGACACATTCTCATAACAAAAGTCCTGAAAAAATGTTGTACAACAGTTCAGCTAATATCTATGAAATAATTCCCCAAGATGGGAGTAGAGTATTCCAGTTTTTTCTAAGGTGTTGACTTTTTAATGGGAGATTTAAAATGTTTATACAAACTTCGATTGCTTTTGTTCCTAATAGGCACCATCAGAAATAACATGCTTTATACTGTTCAAGACAAAGTTGTAAAAATAAATCACTTCTCATTTTTTTGATATTAATCATGGTATAGTTTCTTTTTAAAATCTTAGGTGATGGAAGAATAAATCATGTGCTGTAAATACCCTTTGAACCACAAGCATCGCAAATTGACATTACAGCAGGGATTTTTCTTCTTGACAGCTTATCGTAGGAGCCAAATAGCCCTAGATTTTCATTAAAGAAGAACGGAATAAATCTGGTCAAACATAAATAAAACAAAGTATTTGTTTATCACTGTAAAGAAATCAGCTTGTAGATTGGATTCCATATAATGTTTATGCCAACTGCTACTTGATAGATTAAAGTTAGCAGTAATTTTGCTGTTTTCAAAGGGCCAGAGAAAAGGGAATTTATCAAATTAAGAAACCGCACCTCGATTTGTCCTAAGGGTAGGAAATAAAAAGTAAACACAGGGATAAAGTCATATCATCTTTTTCAAGGCACAGATGAAAAAACATGTACAAATATGCTACAGAGTTATTTGATTAACAGCAAATGCTTCTGCCAATACAAATCTCAACGCTATAAGCTGTTGTTTTGTCAGTGTATTTGTAGGATAAAAGGAATCAGCTTGAACGTATTCTAAAATACCCCAGAAATAGTGTCTCTGTCTAAACATGTGATATATTGACATAAAAAGATCAGATGAGCAATTTTTAATACCATAAATTCATACAAAGAGCCAGAAAAAGAGCCAAGGATCTCCTGCTATTGCATAATTCAAAGATATCATTCCTGTAAATTTCCAGTAAAATACTGTTGTGTTTTTGGAGTAGGAATTAAGTTCTGCACATGACTGTGGGTTAAAGAGGATATCAAAGTAAATATAAGACAATTTAAAGCAGAATCTAAATTAAGGATTATGATCTTCCTCTCCCATTTTAAAAATATTTTTATTATAACAGCTATTAACAAACTATTGTTATATAATAGATGTTGTGCTTACTCTTCAGATGTGTTCACTTTATTTAATCCTCCACAGTACTTCTATGAAGCAGCTATCATTAATGCCACTCTAGACATAAAAAACTGGTCACAGAGAGACAGTAATTTGCTTTTGGTCAACTAGCTAGTGAGTGTGAAAGGCAGCCGTGAAGTAAGATTATCTGATTCCAGTGGCTGTTCTTTTGATTCCTGTGTAGATGTCAAAATAACCCATTTGTATAGAACTTTTAGAATTCTTAAAGAAATTTTAAGCCTGTTATCTCATTTTTCCCTTGTAACTATTATATTCAGTCTGTGGGGTGGTAACTGTTCTGTATAATAGAGACACTAAAAATATGTCTGGTTTTTAGTAGTAGTTTTAGGAGTGATTAACTTCAGAGCTTATGATATTATCAACTGAAGATTCTACTGCAATTGCATCTCCCTTGCCTTCTGCCCAATCTAGCTTTTCTTACTCCCTTCACAGTGGTTTTCTCTGATAATATACCCAAATAAATTTCTTGCATGTTAATCCATATTTAAGAGTCTATTTCCAGGGACACTGACCTAAAATAGTAATTTTCAATATCAAGCCATTCTCTTGAGTCTTTTGTTGAATCATCTTAGTCTCTTTAAAATTCTTTTGCTCTTTTCTTATATTTTTTCAGTACCTTTGTTTATTGTTGTAACCTGCGAAGTGTATTTGCTTTTTAGTTATGTTATTCTGTTCCTATATTTGGAGGTTCCAGCTTGTGGCACTTTATTTCCTTAGGTATTTTGCGATTTTTCCTTAGTATAAATTTATATTTCTAAATTTTTGCTTGTGATAATTGCTTGTGGTGACTGAAGACAAGTTCTTCTGGGAAAAATAATTGCAATTGTTTCTGCTAGGTGCCTGGGGGCTATACCAACCTAGATGCACTTTAAACTGTAGTATTGCATTAAAGTTTTCACATCACACAATTTGAGGAAATTCAGGCTGCCATCCAACATAGAGGCTGTTTTTTTAGCTAGAAGCATTATTTTTCCCCTTCATTTAGGACTAGAAGTCAAGTTAGGTATAGCTCCTTATACAACCCTGAATGAGTGGATATTTATTCCTGTTTTACACTTACACGGAGGAGCTAGGCCATTTAGAGAGCCCAGGTTTATGCTGGGATTATGTTTTTGATTTTCTGTTTTCAATTACCACTGGACACTTTCTCCCTTTACCCTGTGCTTTGAAAATCTATGAAAACAAAAACTCAAGTTTACTAGAATGTGCAATGGCTTTCAAGGTGGAAACCAGTATCAGCAATCTGCTTGTCACTTTCATTTTATCCTTTAATTTATTTATGTCTTGGAATACTCTTTATTTTCTATTTAGTTCATCAATGCATTTGAATATTTCACTACGACAGTACCCAACCTTTTTGGCACCAGGGACTGGTTTCGTGGAAAACAATTTTTTCACAGACCAGGGGTGCAGGCATATGGTTTCAGGATGTTTCAAGTGTGTTACATTGGCTGCACACTTTCTTTCTATTATTATTATATTGTAATACATAATGAAATAATTATGTAACTCACCATAATGTAGAATCACTGGGAGCCCTCAGCTTCTTTTCCTGCCACTAGGTAGTCCCATCTGGGGGTGATAGGAGACAGTGACAGATCATCAGGCATTAGATTCTCATAAGGCGTTTGCAACCTATATCACTTGCATGTGCAGTTCACAAGAGTTCGGACCCTAAGAGAATCTAATGCCAAGGCTGATCTCACAGGAGGCGGGGCTCAGGTGGTAATGCACTGATGGGGAGCAGCTGTAAATACAGATAAAGTTTCTCTTGCTCTCTGGCCACTCAGGTCCTGTTGCGTGGCCTGGTTCCTAACAGGCCATGGACTGGTATTGATCTGTGGCCCAGGGTTTGGAGACCCCTGTTTTAACATATTCAGCATTTATGTTTTGTTTATTTTCTCCAGGGAAAAAAAAAAAAAAAGATGAGGAGATTAACCATTCTGCCGTACTGCAGAAAGGTAAGTTTCTCCCACTAATTGTCATCAAATAGTTTAATTTTTAATATGTGATCCTTTTCCCCCAGCGCAGCCAGTTGTAATTAAGTGAAAGTACAGAGCAGAGATGTGAACACTCTTGTTTTTGTTTTTGTTTTTTTTTCATTTTAGTAACAGCTCTGTTATTGACATAATAGACAAAAATTTGGAAGAATGAAAAATTAAATCACTCTTTCCCTCTCATTATAACTAAAGGATAATTACTCTATCCAGTATAGAGAAAGGTTGAAAAATGCATTAGAGAGCAATATTTAAAAGCTGGTGGGATCTAAGAAGAGGCCCTTTTCATCGTATTTTCTGCTATCATTGAGAAGTACATGAGATTTTGACAGAACCCACAGAATAGTTTGGAAATCTAAAAATAACGCATTTGCCCTTAAGTATTTTTGGAACAGTGTAAAGAATTATGCTTTTAGAATTCCCCTATAACCCAAAGAAAAGGGTTAAGATGTATTTTTGTTGCTAAAGAAGGGGAAGGCACAAGGCAGCCATAGCAAGTATCCTATGACCCCGGAGTAACAAGAGAGAGAGGAAAAAAATGTGGCTGAGAGAAAGCAAGCAGATGTTGAAATGGTCTGTGGTTGTAATAAGAAGACATTATAACAAAGAGTAGTGTAAAACGTATGTCAAGAAACCAGGTGGAAATACAGAAACCTCAAGAGATGCCAATGTGGTGGGTATGTGAGACATGATTGTACATCGCAATAGATGTCAGTATAGGACAATAGAAGGCTGATTCCCAGATGCCACACCATCTAATATAATTGTACCGTATGAACTTTCCAGAAGTTAAACCAATCCAAAAAGCAAGGAAGAAAGGGGGGAGACAATTTTGATTTTACTGAATTAAAAACTGAAATACCTGAGAAACCTTTAAAGCCTCTGAATTTACTTGGAATTGATTCAGTTAATTTTTTCTGCCTCCAAGCCAAATGGGAATGCAGTTAGAAGACAATTCTGGTTATGAAAAATCTAATGAAATTAAAATAAAGAGAATTACATATTGTGTTCACTTGAATTTTACGAAATATGTATCCACTACACGTGGAGATCAAGAGGCTAGTCTCTCAAGAAAAATGTTGTGGTCAATTCTGTAAAATACTGCTGACAGCTAAGGTAGGATGGGAATATGTAGGATCTGGCAACAAATTAATAATTGGTGACATAGAATCAGAACTCTAGTGTGGCAAAATTAAATGAAAGTTGAGAAAGTTTAAGTTACATTTATAAAAAAGAAAATAAAACCTATTGTTAAAAGCTAGTTATGAAGGGAGATTGAAATAAAAAGACAAATTAAAAATAATAGCTAACAAGAGATATGAGGTCAAGACAAAGCATGCTACGTTTTATTTAAGATTAGGGATACGAGGTCATATTTGATCAGAAGGAGACAGTGACAGAAATTAAGATGTTGAAGACTCAGGAACAAAAACAGCTAAAAACAATGGGAGTAGAGGGGAATGTATGTGCAGGGGCTGAACTTGAATTGGAGCAGTGTGTCCTTCATTGTAATGGAAAGGGGCATAGTATGAGCTAAATACTTGTGCCTCCTCTCAAAATTCATGTATACAAATCCTAAGCCCTAGAGCCTTTGATAAGTAATTATGTCATCAGGTGGTGCTCACTAGAGTAAGATTAATAACCTCCATACAAAGAGACCCAAGAGAGTTTGCTTCCCCTCTCTCTGCCCTGTACCACATGAGGATACAAAAGAAGACCACCATCTGTAAATCAGGAAGAGTGCCCTCACCACAAACCAGATCTGTCAGAGCCTTGATCTTGGACTTTCCAGTCCCTGGAATTGTGAGAAATAAATGATTGTTGTTGAAGTCACTAAATATGTAGTATTTTATTATACAGTAGCCTGACCTGATGAGACAGAGAGGCAGCAGGTCAGTTCTTACATATGGTAGCAAAAAGATTATGTGGTTACCATCTGCTGTATTTGTTCTGGTAAGAAGTGAAATAATCTACTGAGATTAATAGAGGGAGGAAAGGAGTAGGAAAACATTTAAATAGTGTGTATAAGATGTTATTTAATTGTGGATCTTGGTCGAATAAACTTGCTGAAGAAACATGATTTTTTGTGTGTATTTTGGAAAGACCGATTGAGATTGAGATTGCTGAACATGAACTATAGAGAATCCATTCTACTGGAGGATGCTTTGCTATTCAGGGATTTTATCCAGGGTTTCCATCTTGCCTGATGAATGTGAGATTAGAACAAGGAAGTCAAGAATATTTTAAACACAGTAATAGTAAATATTATGCAAAAATGAAGAGAAGTTGTGTGTGAAGAAAGAGTGTGAAAGTGTTAGGGAGATGACTAATCCTGAGAGAGGTTCAGTGAGTTGAGCCTCTCCCCTGTAGAAATTGTTTGTGATGATGGTAGCTGTTAAGGTGATGATTTCAGTTGATGAAACCATCAATGAGTTAAAAGAAGTAACTGGAAAATTTGTAAACACTCCACATCAGAAAGGAAAGGGGGAGGTAGGCACGGAAGCCAGACAGTTCAAATCTGATGGTTAAAGCTGAGCAGAAATAATTGCCTGGGAGGAGTGCAAGGAAGCAAGGGAGAATCATAATCATGAAGAATCTGTGATGGATAGATTTCTGTTTCATTTTGGGGTCAATGGAAGTATTTGTAAACATAAAATGTGTCATTTCTTTGAATGGGCTGCCTTGTAAGAAGGCAGTCACAGGAAATATATTCAAATAAAGACAAAATATTAGTTATTTCGCAAAGAAGTTATTTTGTATCTTGAGATACAAACGATTAGATCATATAATCTTTGAAATCTCATCCTACTCCAAGATCTCTTCTGAAACTGACTGTTCATCCTCCCACCACCTACATGTTTTTCTCTTAAGTTCAGTTATTAGCAAAATCAACTACATCCTTAATCTCTTCCTTGAATGTCTGTCACACTGACTTGCTCTAACTTAAACCTGGTTGTTTTCCAATGATAACCTTTCTTCTGCATACTTTATATGTTTTTACCCAAAGTGGAGTAAGTGTCTTTTTGTATTCATCACCCTGAAGAGATATTCATACAATTATCTTTACCTTTTCTATAAAAAAGCCTCTCTCTGTTGCTGTCATCAAAAGTCTCTTTGCTTTGTTCTTTGATAATCTTAGTCCTTGACTTATTGTAACTCTCTCCAAAACTACTTCTATGGTAATGAATTCAAAGTTCAAGATCTAACTTCTCCATTCTTCTTCTCAATCATCTTGGTCCCCATTTTAACTCCAAAACTAACTTCTGTCATCATACCCATGACTTTACAGTAAGCCACACCGTTGGCTTACTATTTTTATCCTAACACCCAATTTCAAACGTGTCTTATCATTTTCTATTTTTTCAGCTCAGTCCCTCTTAGAACGAAACTCCAAGAATCTTTTGAAGCCACTGAATCCGTACACTTTTCTTTATGTCTCCTTCCTCATCTAACATTCATACTTCCCTTATTATCAGGCTTAAATTTTATTGCTAATCACTATAAAATCACTTCCTTAATGCAACATTGTTTCCTATCATGTTTGTATAGTATATTAACTAAATCACCCCAACCATGATTGAAAACACTTCTCCACATACTATTCATCCGCACCTCCACCAGTGAACAAGCCTGCAGGGAAAACCAAACAACCAGGACTGACCCTACTTTAAGATTACGGGCACTAACTCACATTGTATTATTCTAGTTAATTCACTTTTTTACTGTACCTATTAGAACTCTTTTGTACTATGGCTTCTTGCCTCAAAATTATCCACTCTCTGCTGTGACCACTCTACTTCACAGAAGAGAGGAAATCATTTAAAAGACAAATTCTACAAACTGTCCCTTCACATCCACTTTCCCACATTTATACTTGAATATTCTAATTTATTTTATTAGCATGGACTAGACCCTAAGTAAATACAGTCCTTCTATTGTGTACATAACTTTATCCCTTTCCTTCTCATGGGCATTGCTCTAGTAATTTTCCCATCTCTCTCTTGAACCGTGAAATATTGCCCATCAACTGGATCATGCCCATCAACATCAGGTTAGCTTGCAATTTTATTTAAAAAAAAAAAAAAAAAACTTCCAATTTTATAAAGACAAATTATTGTCCACTTTCTCTTCCAGCTATTATCTCATTTCTCTTCTATTTACAAAGTAAAACTCATTGAAATGGCTGCTAAGCTTGATTCCTTAAATATTTTTCTTCCTATTTTCTTTTGGGCCAACTATCATCAAATTTTTATCCCCACAGCTCCAGCATAACTGCTCATTTTGTTGTTAAGATTAGTTTCTACAGTATTAAGTCCGATGGTCAATTTTCAGTGATCACCTTTTTTGGCCTATCGAAAGCAATTGGCACCATTGATGAGTCTAGCAAACTAAAATATCTTTTTTTTTCTTTTTTTTTTTTTTTTTTTTAACTTGGCCTCTTTCCTAATAACACATAGGTCTGGTTTTCCTTCTATTTTGCTGACTGCTTTTCCTCAATCTACTTTTTTCTTAAATCATCTAGAAAACCCCTAAATTGTAAGCTACCTCAAGATTTAATCTTTGAACCCTATCTCTATATTGATTCTGCTAAGTGATTTCATCCAGTTTTGAAGACAAATTCCTTGCCAGTCCTGTTGCCTTTCAAATTTATGTCTCCAGCTCCTAATCCTTTCTGAGCTCCAAACTTACTTGCACAAGTACATGAGCTAGTTACGTAAAATTTAATAAGTCAAAAACAGAGAACTTCACATCCACCCCTAAAATTTCCTGTTTTGTCTTCACCAACACAGTCAATAACAATTATTTCCTTCCAGTTGCCCAGTTTAAAAAAAAATGAGCCTTCCATTAGTCTTTTATTTTTCTCTCACATACACAACTTCAGTAAAAACTACTAACACTTCTTTCAAAATATATCTCACCTATTCTTGCTTGTACACTAGTCCAAGTCATTACTGACTCTTACCTAATTTTTAAAATAAACTTCTACCTATTTCTCTGTTTTTTCCTTGCTTTTTCTTTTGCTTTTTAGTCTATTTTATAAAGAAGTCACAGTGACCCTGATTAAACTTAGGACAGATCACAATACCACTCTACTGAAAAGGCTTTACTTGATCACCATTTTCCTTTTCAAAGTGAATGCTAGAGTATTCTATTTGTTCTGTAAACTTACTTATAATCTGACTTTCTGCTCCTCATGGACCTCATCTACCACAACATTTGTCCTCAGTCATTGCCTACTCTGCCTTTATAATTTCAAAACTGCATTAAGGTCACACACCACCTGAAGGTCTTTGCTCTGGTTGTTCCCTTTTTCTGAATTCTCTTCTCACACATATTTGTATTTCCTTCCTATCTTAATTTTTTAAACTTTAAGTTCCAGGGTACATGTGCACAACGTGCAGGTTTGTTACATATGTATACATGTGCCATGTTGGTGTGCTGCACCTGTTAACTCGTCATTTAAATTAGGTATTTCTCCTAATGCTATCCCTCCCCATTCCCCCTGCCCCAAAACAGGCCCCGGTGTGTGATGTTCCCCATCCTGTGTCCAAGCGTTCTCATTGTTCAATTCCCACCTATGAGTGAGAACATGCGGTGTTTGGTTTTCTGTCCTTGCGATAGTTTGCTCAGAATGATGGTTTCCAGCTTCATGAGTTCATATCCATTATAGGGACATACTATGGCTGCATAGTATTCCATGGTGTATATGTGCCACATTTTCCTAATTCAGTCTATCATTGATGGACATTTGGGTTGGTTCCAAGTGTTTGCTATTGTGAATAGTGCCACAATAAACATATGTGTGTGTGTCTTCATAGCAGCATGATTTATAATCCTTTGAGTATATACCCAGTAATGGGATTGCTAGGTCAAATGGTATTTCTAGTTCTAGATCATTGAGGAATCAAGACACTGTCTTCCACAGCGGTTGAACTAGTTTACAGTCCCACCAACAGTGTAAAAGTGTTCCTATTTCTCCACATCCTCTCCAGCACCTGTTGTTTTCTGACTTTTTAATGATCGCCATTCTAACTGGTGTGAGATGGTATCTCATTGTGGTTTTGATTTGCATTTCTTTGATGGCCAGTGATGATGAGCATTTTTTCATGTGTCTGTTGGCTGCATGAATGTCTTCTTTTGAGAAGTGTTTGTTCATGTCCTTTGCCCACTTTTTCATGGGATTGTTTGATTTTTTTCTTGCAAATTTCTTTAAGTTCTTTGTAGAATCTGGCTATTAGCCCTTTGTCAGATGGGTAGATTGTAAAAATTTTCTCCCATTCCGTAGGTTGCCTGTTCACTCCGATGGTAGTTTCTTTTGCTGTTCAGAAGCTCTTTAGTTTAATTAGATACCATTTGTCAATTTTGCTCAAAATCTCCTTCAGCTGATAAGCAACTTCAGCAAAGTCTCAGGATACAAAATCAATGTGCAAAAATCGCAAGCATTCCTATACACCGATAACAGACAAACAGAGAACCAAATCATGGGTGAACTCCCATTCACAATTGCTTCAAAGAGAATAAAATACCTAGGAATCCAACTTATAAGGGATGTGAAAGACTTCTTCAAGGAGAACTACAAACCAGTGCTCAACGAAATAAAAGAGGACACAAATAAATGGAAGAACATTCCATGCTAATGGATAGGAAGAATCAGTATCATGAAAATAGCCATACTGCCCAAGGTAATTTATAGAGCCAATGCCATTCCCATCAAGCTATCAATGACTTTCTTCACAGAATTGGAAAAAACTACTTTAAAGTTCATATGGAACCAAAAAAAAAGGGCTCGCAATGCCAATACAATCCTAAGCAAAAAGAACAAAGCTGGAAGCATCACACTACCTGACTTCAAACTGTATTATAAGGGTACAGTAACCAAAACTGCATGGTACTGGTACCAAAACAGAGATATAGACCAATGGAACAGAACAGAACCCTCAAAAATAATACCACACATCTACAACTATCTGATCTTTGACAAACCTGACAGAAATAAGAAATGGGGAAAGGATTCCCTATTTAATACTTGCTGCTGGCAAGACTGGCTAGCCATATGTAGAAAGCCAAAACTGGATCCCTTCCTTACACCTTACACAAAAATTAATTCAAGATAGATTAAAGACTTAAATGTTAGACCTAAAACCATAAAAACCCTAGAAGAAAACATAGACAATACCATTCAGGACATAGGCACAGGCAAGGACTTCATGACTAAAATAGCAAAAGCAATGGCAACAAAAGCCATATCTTAATGTTTTAAATAATATTTTTAGAGAGGTATTCCAGCCTAACTATCCCAATTAAAAATTTTATTTTAATTCTTAGACTTAACATTTCCTTAACTTTTAAAAAAATGTTATCACTTGCTGCTATTCAATATATTGCATATTTTATATAGTTCCTTGGTTAATTTGTTTTCCTTCTAGAATAAATATCTTCAAAAAGGTGAGGATTTTTGCCTGCTTTGTTCAATAATGGATCCACAAAGCCAATACACAGAGCAGGTACTCAATTAATATTTGTTAGATGAATCATGCCATTCATTCCATTTTATAGTCAGTTTCAAGTATGAAATTCAATTTACATTCATCCAACTCTTATGAGGAGTATTTTACATATTGTTCAATTTTATTACTGCTTTTAGAAGTCGGCCTCTGTATCAATACAAGTTCAGGACTGATTATTAATAGAAAATGTTAAGAATATGACACATATGTCTACGCATTTCAATTGTAAAAATAAAGTCCAAGACTGGGCTTATTAATTAGGACTTTGGAGTTGAATTTCCAAACTTGCCACAAAATTAGCTGGTCCTATGAATCTCTAAAACTGAAGAGGTTGACATAAAGTCCCTTTGATCTTTTTTTATGGTGTCCATGCTATTACTGGGAAAAAGCTCTTTTATCTTAAAATTTTATTAAATACCTATTTATAGCTATAGCAGAAAGGGACAAAAGGAAGATTTTTAGTGTAGTAAGCATTGAATAAATGCCATCAAATCATTGTCGTTAGAGTGTTCACTTTTATTTATTGTTGTCATTCTAATTTTTGTCTTATTACTCTCCTTAAGATATGTAAAGCAGATTTTTAATTCAGCTATGCTGCCCTGTGCAAAAAAATAATAAATAAAATCTATGTTGTGATTGAGACAAAAGCCTTTTGGAAAGCAAACAAATAAGCTACAAATGATATAAACTTAACTGTAAAGCAAACATTTTTCAATGTTTGTAGTACCTGCCCTAAGGATATGCTGTTATAATTACAAGTTTGTATTTTATTCCCAGTTAAAGAGTAAACTTCCAAATTCAAATACATTTTTATTCAATTTTAAATTAAAATTTATATATTCAGATATAAATTAATTTTATTCATTCACTCTTTTAATAACATTCAAATTAAATAAGGCATGTATTTTCACTTAGGAAGAATATGTATATACAGCTAGCCCTCCATATACATGGGTTCTACAATCGTGGGTTCAACCAACTGCTGATGTAACATATTTGGGGGAGAAAAAGGATGGTTGCATTTGTACTGAACATGCACAGGCTTTTCTTATCATTATTCTTCAAACACTACAGAATAATAACAATTTACATAGTATTTACATTGGATTAGATATTGTAAGTAATCTAGAGATTATTTAAACTATAAATGAGGATATGTACAGGTTATATACAAATACTACAATATTTTATATAAGGAACTTGAGCATCTATGGATTTTGGTATCTGCCTGGTTGTCCTAGAACAAATCCCCCTTGAACACTGAGGAACAACTATTTGTGTGTGTGTACATGTGTATGTATATATATTTATTTATGTATGCACACACACACATACAGACACACACACACTCAAGTCCTAAGGAATATATATATACAGAATATATATATACACACACATATATATATATGTTTCTTTAAATTGAGAGAGTCTATTTATAATATAATATTCCTTATGAGCTATTCATAGCTAAAAAGCTTCTCTAAGGATGCTGAGTACTCCATTTTTAACCCCAAGTCCGTAGCTGTTGCTGATTCACAATCATTATTTTTGAAATTACAAAGATACTTGAAACAAAATGTTCATTTTCATTTTAGCAAGAACACTTCATTATTTCAATCCTTTTCCAAATTCCTTGCAGACAATGTTGAAAGCTACGTTCTCTTTTTATGAGAACAATAGAATTAATTTTATTTCAGATTATTATGAGAAAGTGTGGAGTTTTAGAATCTTTTTTCTTTGAAAAAATACTACTTTTGTGATACTTCAAAAGCTGTAAAAATAATCATGGTCATAAAGATAGGATTCATTATATTTTTATAATGCTTTTGCTTTCTTTTGCAGATTTTGCTCAGTAGAAAATTTTAAAGCCAAATTGAAGAAAAGAATTTTGTAGAAGTGTGTTTATAACACTGAAAAAAAATTGAAAGACGAAATGTAAGCTTTTATTAACCAAGAAGATAATTGATGATGCATTTAATTAGAATATTAAATTAGAACAAATAAAAATAAGTATTTTTGAAATTTAATGCCACTTCTGATTTTGTTGTTTTTATGCATAAAACCATTTCTGCACAGTGCATCTTTTAGAGGTTGTCTGTACAGTAGAATGTCAATGTATGTTTTAATAAGACTTCTATATTAAGTTTCTCAGAGTTCACAGGATTTCAGAAAAGCCTCAAAGTCTCCATGGCCTTCAAAAGAGCAATTCTCCTTGTAAAAGAAATATCAATCTGGTCTTATTCTTAATGACATTAAGTCTAAACAAGTAATTTAGGCACAAATGCTAGGGATTTGTGATTTGAATGCACACAGTTTTTAGTAAAAATTATTATATCCAATTTTTAAAAAGTAATTTTAACTTTTATATACAGAGAGTACATTTGCAGGTTTGTTACATGGGTATATGGTGTGATGTTGAAGTTTGGAATACAAATTCCGTCACTCAGGTAGTGAACATAGTATCTCATAGGTAGTTTTTGAACACACAGCCACCTCTCTTCCTCCCCTATCTAGTAGTCTGCACTATCTATTGCTCTCATCGTTATGTTCACGTGTACTCAATGTTTAGCTCCCGCTTATAAGTGAGAACATGCAGTACTTGGTTTTCTCTTCCTGGTTTATTCGCTTAGGATTATGTTCTCCATACCCAAAAGAAAATAAATTGTTTTACCAAAAAGACACATACACTCGTATGTTCATCACAGTACTATTCACAATAGCAAAGACCTAAGTGCCCATCATTGGTGGATGGGATAAAAACAATTTAAAATAAAAGACATTTAAAATGGTTTTAGATTATGTTTTAAATTATTTGATTTTATTTTAGGTTGTTCCAAGTTATCAAACATAGAAATTGTTGTATAATGTTTTTTATATGACCTTCTTTTGTCTTTTGAAGCTATAATGCATATTATTATGTTAAAATAACACACTGAATGTAGTAATTTGTCACTTTTTGCATAACAGTAACTAAACAAAAAAGTGGCTTAGAAATATTAATTTAAAAATTGGAAAACCAACATGTTTTGTTTGGTGGCATTTTATTTATCTGAAATGTAAGTAATGCTTGAAAATTGTTTTGTATAATTGGCAAGAGGCAAAATAAAATTTACTTTTAACTCAGAATACAAAATGACTACCCAGAATTAGTCTCTGACACTACACGTAGAAAGCACCCCCAAAGATTTCAGAAATGTAATGCAAGAATAGTTTTGATTGTGCACAATGATTCATCTTCCTCTTATTCCTTCCCAACTGCCTGAGATTTTCATGTCATCCAAGGACTCTTCCAATCCTGAGATGCTACTTTTGAATAGGATCTCCCTTTAGAATACTAAATATAATAAAGAACTATCATGAACAGTGGAGTTTAATTCTTCCATAGTTTTAGATTATATATTTAAAAGTAAACAAGTAAAACAGATTACAAAATTGTTTTCTGTATTGCATTTAAACAACATTATTTTCACATATTTGATTATTTACCTTTAATTTGCAAGGTTTATCTATTTAGACATTGAAAATTAATAAGGTAGAGTTAATCTATGGTTCTTTGTAGTCAATTTATATATTTATTCTTATTTCTGTGGTTTCTTGGGTCACCTTCTGGGCTTAGGGTTATCAAGGATTCCTGTTTCATATATTTTTTACCTCACACTGTACACTCCCTGATACAAGTTTCTGAAGACTACAAAAGCATAGTGAATATTTGCTGATTAACTAAAACTAACTGAGAATAAGTGTCTCTTTGCACTCCCTATTTGGTATATTGCATTGTTTGTAAAAATTCTTCCTTTTTCTCCAGTGCATGCTGCATGTTTGGTATTTGTAGCGTATACTTCCTTAATTGATTAATATTAAGCATGGCTCTTTGACTTGCTTTAACCATTAAAGAAAGGGCAGATGAAACTTCAGAGTTAACAAAAAGTTGCATTTATGTGTTTCTGCTTAATAGTGCCTTAAGAAATGTTGCACTCATGTGTTTCTGCTTCCACCTTGCTCCATGAGTATGACATGACTCAGTTAGCCATTTTTGCTGTAGTCAGATTACCAGAATGAATACATATGAACCAAACTCTGTGATCCAGTTTAGTCTGTTTAGCCTAAATGAGATTAGTGGACCTGAAGACTACTGAGATTAAATGAATAATTATTGAGCCATTGAGTTTCTAGAGGTTTGTTATGCAGCATTATCCTGGTAGAAAAATGGCAAACACTCCTTAGCATAGTAAATTAGTATATATTCAGAGTATTTTAATAGAATTGTAAATAAATATGAAAAGATAGAAACAACTTTAACATGTTATCAATAATAACAAAAGAATACTAAAATATCTTAAATCTTCCATCTTGATTAGTGTTCACAGGTGATTTGTTATTCCCAAACTAAACCTATTACACAGTATGGACATTTGCATAATATTTCAAAGAGCGAAGTATGTAACACTTTCATTATTCCAAGAAAAATGTGTGTATGTATATATGTGTGTGTGTATGTGTGTATGTGTGTGTTTACGTGTATGTGTGTNTGTGTGTGTGTATGTGTGTATGTGTGTGTTTACGTGTATGTGTGTGTGTATGTGTGTGTATGCGTGTGTGTATGTATGTATATGTGTATATACATGTGTGTATGTGTATGTCTGTATGTATGTGTATGTGTGTATGCATGTATGTGTGTATGTGTGTATGCATGTGTATATGTGTATGTGTGTGTCTGTGTGTGTGTGTGTGTATAGAAGTATCATTTCGGAGTCAGTCTCAGGTCACTCTTTGGCTTCCATTCAAACACAATAAGTACTGCAGAGTTAATATAAGCATTTCTTCACAAAGAACTAGGGAAATAGCCATACTGTGTAACTTAAAAATTTTTTTAACATTAGAGATAGGTTATATATAAAGAAAATATATTCTCAATTATATATTGTTGAAAATAGCAATGCATATTTCAGTGATTTAATAACTTATGGTACATATACATTTTATATTTTAAAAGATGATGTATCCCAGGGGAAAATCAGCTTTCTCTTGAAGAGATTATTTTACACTTGATGTAAACATTTAGAAAGTATTGGCACAAAATAAGACATTTCAGCTTTCACATACGTTTTCTGGCTATGATAGATTTCTGGGTCCCTTAAGTTCCTGCTTTGCTAATTAGCCGGATAGTATGAAATAAAGACTCACAGGGATGAAAGCACAGAGAAAATAATGAATACATTTCCTTAATTTTACAGATTGTTAAATGAAACCCAGATTTTTCCAGGTTCATGAATTTTATTAAACTGCAAATCAATATCCATCCCAGATACCTCACTAGTCTTCCATCTCTATAGGATTACTGCTCAGACAGCTGACTCCTGAAATACTACTCAGGCATTTGGAATTTGACAGGTGTAAAATTAAATTTACTTCTATTTTTTCACAGTTAAATGTGGCTATCTTTTGTTCTTACTCAATTAAATTATTATTAAGTATTAAGTAGTATGAATGTTGGTAATAGCAGGAAAAAGTAGCACACTCAAAATGTAGTGATTTAGGGGACTTTAATGCAAGGGCAGTTTCAAAGTATGAGGGCAAGTTCAAAGAAACCAACAAGGCGTATGGAAGCACCCTGAGCTGAGCAACCGCAGGAGATAGGAATATTACTTGGCTTGAGGCAGTGGGAAGGAACACGTACTGAAATTTACAGCGGGCTGAAGCTGGTGCTGTAACTACAATTACAGTGGAGTACTGCTCCACAAGGGCTTTAAAATTTGGTAGAGAAACTCAGCAAGGGCTAATTTATGGCCAGTCAGGGAGACAACCACGGAACTAAATAACTCAACTACTTTCTACTCTACCGTATTCTCTCCTGAGGATAGCTTCCATTACCCAGATTCAATAGGATGCTAAGGAAAAAAAAAAAAAATGATTGATAAAGACAGTAAAGGTTGGTCTTCTGGTGCCAAAGCAGGGTGAGGAAGAATAAACAGGGAACCTGGAAAGGTAAACAGAGTATATGTAGCACACTTGTACAGTGTTTCAAGAAAGAAACCAAAGAATCTTTCAAAATCTCTCGTCTTTCACTCCATCCAAGTTCATGGTACATTTTGGTTCATCTAAAACTCCAGTGGAAGTCTGCCTCTCCGTGGATTAGTTTAATGGATTGAAGCAACCACTGGTGATAAATGCCAGCTCTCAGTACTTCTCATAATGAGGTTAAAAAAAAAAATTACAAGTGATTTAGATTCTCCATTATTCATTATTCACTATTTCACGGTGCTTTATTATGAAACCCAGGACATTCTTAGCATAACAAATCCAGAGTTAGGAGTCTGTGAGTATGGATGTGGGTGTGTCTTTGTGGAACACACTCTGAGATTCTGTGTGGTAAAACTCTCCTTCATGTGTGTCACTTTAAAAATAGTTATACCACATCTGAGGCCCCTCCACCACAGTATAAACAATTTTATGACAATGATCCAAACCCAACAATTAAAAAAACTGAAACGTAATAAGCTTAAAATGTGTGTTGGTTCTGGGGAAGAAGCTGAAGTGGCTTGTGGAAGAAGAACCATGATGCAAATCCATTCTGCATGCATCAGCCTGAAATTTCCTTAAGTACTCCTGGACAGTGAAGAGAATGTGCCTGAAGATAATTACTGAGCTGGAGAAATAGTAAGGCTGTTCACCCAACCTTCTCTTCCCTAGAGGGTAGTTAGAGCTACACCCTATGGGGCAGAGAGGAAAGGGTGTACCACCTGTGTTACACCTGTGTAAAATAAAGTTTTTTTTTTTTTTAAATTAGACTCTTCACCATCTATTGAAAGACATTTCATCTTTTAAAATTACATGGAAGGTCTGGAATAACTAAATGATACCAAGAAAGGAATATATATTTAGATTCAAAATGGTCATGTAAATGAAGGAGTTTGCATCTGGAGAATGAACAAATTTCTGTGTAATCAAAGTATTTTTTACTTTGAAGAACTAAAGACACATTTGGTATAAATGAAGTACCAATTTCAGAAGATATTCACATACTTCTATGAATATAATTTTGACTTTGCATTTCTACTTCTTATTTTGGAGTTCAAACTTTACAATATAGTAGGCATGGGTTTTTACAGTGTGGTTAAGTTTCGAAGGAAGTTAAACAACAAGATAATAGTAACCCTTGGAAATAGAGGCAAAAATACATGAATGCTAGAAACATTGGCCTAGAAAACCAAACTTTTAGCATGATTTGCAAGTGTTGAACGCTTAACTCAATGCCTATAAAAATTATGTTTAGATTAATGGTGCATGAATGAATGAATGAGTAAATCTGACTCCGTTAAAGTATCTTCTTTTTCATAAAACTACAAAAACTTAAACTGAGAGTCCCTGTCTCTGGTAAGAATTTGTGTCAGAATCAAGATATGGAATGACTAAATACCCCCATATGAATCAATAAAGATTTCTTTCAGTTGTAGAAATAGAAATTCAGCTTCAGGAACTTAAACCAAACAAAGATTTGAGGCGTTTGTTTTAATAAGGCAGAATTATGGAGCTGTCTATTTCTAAAAAAGGGAGCATCACCATTCTCTGAAGTGGTTTTTGCTCCAGCCTCGGTGAGGATTATTGCTGGAGTTTGTTCTTCTAGCACATTTCATCTCCTCTCATTCACTCTGCTCACAGAAAGCTAGCATCCACATTTTCCAGTGGGTAGTCAAGGCAATGAAATTCTCTTAGTGCTGGCCAAATCTCTCATGCTCTCTTAGACTTTCCTATTCAAGGCAGAACAAGCACTTGTGGTATTGTCTGTCGATTTTCATTTCTTCAAACCCATTCTCCACAAGGCAGCTAGAAGGATCCTTTTAAAGCAGAAATGTTGTTGCGTTAAATCTCTGTTTAAAACCCTTTAGGGGCCCAGGGACCTTAAAACCCTTTAAATGCCTCTGAAGACAGCTCAAATGTCCTGATTTATCCTCCAAGGCTTTTGGTGATCTGTTATTTATGTTGCTCAGGAGCAACATAAATTATAATTTATGCTATTTATGTTGCTCAGAAGACCACGATTATAATTTAAGGGTGGGAAAATTACCCACTGTACTGGACTACCCCTGTAATGAAATCTCACACTCACTAAATCTTGGTAATACTGCTTACGTGTCATTCTGACATAAAAACATCTCCAGAAACCCCCAAATGTTCCTGAGAAGGCTGGAGAACCTGTTCAGTTAGGACTATTTCTCACTGAAATACTGAACTTCAAATACAGCGAATTACTCACAGTTCACTTAACAAACAGCAATAATCATTTTCGCTTACCTCTGATCCTTCTACATGCTCCTCACTCTTCTCTTCTGGAACAGTCCTTCATCTCCATAGACCTGACTAATTATAGGAAGATCAACCAGTATCATCTTAGGTATCTTCTCTGTGCCCCCTCCAAATATAGGTAATGACTCCTTCTGAGTTGCTGTAGAGACACCTTATACTCACCCTGGATGTGATAATTTAACAAAATACCATGATCTAATTACTGGTTTGTTTCACTTGCCACATTTAAAGCCATTTGAAAGCAAAAATATTGTCCTATTCAGAATTGTGTTCTCAGTTTCCATCCTCTGATGTACTTACCAGGTAATGACTCATACTAGGTGCTTAAATATAAATGAAGTGATGAGGGTGGCACTAAACTGGGAACCTGATGAACTGAGTTTGAATCTGTACTTCAATACTGCTTGTGTAATCTTGGATAAATCTCTGATAAACTCAGAGCATCCTCCGGTGCTCCCTATCCTGCAGGATTTCAGTAAGGATTAAATGAGTTAATGTATGTAAAATCTCTTTAAACACTGATTTACACTTAAAATCATTTCCAATTCAAACTATAATTTTCAAAATGTTAGTAGAAATGCCATTGAGCCATAAGTTGCATTTTCCTAAATGGCTTACAAACTTTCTGGACTGTGCAACTTGCAAGAGAATTTAAATCGCTGTCCAACTAGGTGTGTAATTCAAAACAATTACTCAATTCAACTATTTAATCAGCCTGTACTTGTGTGGAGGTTGTTTAAATTCATATTAAACTAGCTACTCATGAATAATTTCACAATTATTTCTCTTTAAAATTGTATTTTCTCTAAGTCCTCTAAAATTTTGTCACAAATTAGATGAAACATAGCTAAATTATGAAAAACACAATAGCTTATGGACAGCTATATGCTAACAAATGTTTTAGGGCAATGCTCTTTTTCTTTTTCAGAGCAAATTTCACTATAATTTTCTCTTAATTAATATAATTGATAACAGCTGTAGAGATAGCTGGCATTCTAAAGATGCAGATATGTCTTTTGCTGTCTAAAGTAAAATTAAAAACTGCCAGTAGTCTTTTATGTTCATTGGTAGCTGGAAGAAAATTAAAAAAAAAAAAAGCTAGTAATAACTTGCTGATATGTTCAATTTGAAAGACTATAGACCTGGGCTGCACATATGAGGAAGGAATGGCACAAAGTACTGTGACAAATGCAGAAGAGAAACTATCCACACAATGAATGTGGGATGCTAAAGTCTTTAACAGTTAGCTCTGTATCACATAAGTTACCCATCACAATTAATGCCAAGAGAGTTAATTTGATTAGCATCAATACTAAATTTATAAGCAAACAGGAACCAAGCCCTGTATTACTCACTGCATTATTATTTATCAATTTATCAGTGGATATTTGATTAGAGAGATGTAGATATGTGCAAAATTCCTTTGACCAAGCCATGTGTAACTCAAAGAAAAAGTGCTAAGCTTTGACCTATTAATAGGCTAAAGAGTCATACTAAGTAATTGACTACTAGGCACACTAATCTAGTCATTAGGACAGTGTCATCAACTCATTTTCATATAATATCGACAATTAGAACTGTAACAAACAGTCTAATTGTATAATTACTTTAAAATCTGCCTCTGGCCTCTGAATAATATCAAGAATTTATGATTATAGGAACTGGAAGCCTGTCAAAGAGACAGAAATTAAACATTTTATTTCCAAGTCTACTCCTCAATGAAAGTTGAATCTCTAAGAATTTTGGCTCATGTACCTAACACACCAACCTATTCAAGGATAATTGATTTTAACATTTAGGAATTACGTGATGAAAATACTACATGAGGTCAAGAGCTATGTATAAGAAGAAGAGGGGGAGCCCCAAGAACAAAACTGGAGGCCATGCTGAATTTTAGAAATCAGAGTAGGAGAATGAGTAGTCAGGGTCAGAAATATAGAGTGTGTAACATCATGTAAAGCAAAGAAACATATCAGAAGGAGATGGTAATCAATAATGACTATCTATAGAGACTTTAACTGGTATAAGATGTGAATTTGACTATCTTGCTAGAGTTGGATATTTTTTAAACAATTATAAGGTCATATCTTAACAAAATTATCAAGAAATAAAGAAAATTTTAAAATGTAGTATATTAGTAGATAATTCAGCCAAAGAAACTAGTAGGTGTTCACAATAGTTATTAATATTTAAAAGTGTTGAGTGCTTAATTTTAAATTTAAGCTGAAAGGAATATATTTTCCTTTAACCTTTTTTTTTTTTTTTCAATTACATCCAAGCTTATTTAAAAATTAGCTGACACATTGTTTTCTTTTTTTCTACCCACGCATTCTGGTACTCACCCCCTCTCGTTTACATATGGCAAACCTGCCTAAACTACTCTTATTGCAGCAATAATCTTCTAGTCAGCAAAAATAGCTGCAAACAAACATGTTTAAAGTAATGTTAAGAGTAATCGGACGTATTTGAATAGTGGTTTTTCTCAGTAGTCAAATATTTATTTGCTAACTTTCCATTCTTCTAAATAATATATGCACTTTAAATATTTTATTTAATATTTAGTATTATATAGAAATAAATTAAGACAATATGCAACCTCTAGAGTACTTTAACAGATGACCAGTCCTGTGTCTTGTTAATTGTATTATATTGAATTAATTTACATAAAATACATAGAAACTTTTGCTTCTGCAGGATTTCTAATGTAAACCCTATACCTTCATTCAATTATTTTATAAAGAAATAGTATCTGTCATTGAATGTAATGTACTACCTCTTACTTTGATATGATTTTTCCTTTTAAAAGGCAATTCATTGCTCTCCAAAAATTATAAAATTGGTAACAAAGAGAAAGAAAACGAAACAATGTATCAGATTTTAAAACATTCTCTTAATTTTTAAAAATGTCACTTTTACAACTTCCCCCCCCAATAAATAATTAAAGATAAATCTGGCTTTTATATTAAACATCTTAGTTCTAAGTAGATGAAAAACATTGCATCAATTGCATCAGATGGCAAAGAATGCTGCCAGTTTCGGAGATTGTGCAGTGCGAAAATAAAAACTTATGACTATCACTGCATAAATTTTAATAACTTCTACCTATTTGAGGGAAGGATTTTCTTCAGTAATAATAGAGTCCCATTTAGCTGTAGCACATATTCTAATTGATGTCAGTAGCCGAATTACATGTATGTTAATAGGCACTGAGAATATAGATTTGCCTGGGTTGAATGGGGAGGATTAAGGTTTATTCAGTTTGATTATAGGAGCAACTTTGGTCATGTTGAATCTCTAAAAGAATATCTCGCATATGGTTTGAGCATAGTAGGAATCAATGTATTTGTTGGATTGTTGATTTCATCTTCTTAGTTCCCATGTGAGTAAACTGAAATGAGGTGTATGTTGTCAAAATTTAGACAAATGGGAAGTAGGCTTCTTGAGAAGAGTCTATTGAGAGAGAGAATAATTTGGTTTAAGTAAGCGTCTAGTAACTTTATTCAAATGTGGCCAATCTTTTCACAAGAGCTAAAGTGGAATATCAAAGGCAGGAACATATGTCCAAGGAAGGTTATAGCTCAGCTGAAAAAGCTAAAACTACCAATCACTCTTATCAGAAAAGTCCCTACATAGATGAGGCTGAATTCAGCCTGAAGACTTGTTCTTGTTTGTACTGTATGGTGTCTTAAAAGTGAACTTGAATATCATTAGTCACGAGCTATGCTTTCTACCCACTATTCCCAATTATTTTGAACTAGATCTGCTTTACTTTTATTGTTTTTTGACTGACCTCCAAGGCATTTGAGTGTGAGATGCTTGCCTAGGCAAACAAATAAAAATACAACCAAACAAACTTGTCCATGGTAGTCTTTCAGTTTTACCCAGAAAAAGATTGCAGATAACAATTCAAGTAAAAATATTATATTTGGGAAGATATTATAGTAAAGTCTACTAAGGAAATAAGAAAGAAATACAAGAGAAAAAGACAGGTGATACAGGTTGTGTTGTTTTGCTAGTTACTAATGTAGGTAACTTGACCTCAATTCTCTGGGGAGCTTTGCAAGTAGATATAGAACAAGGACATCCGAACCTAAAGATAAAAGAGGTGGTATATATTTTTTCACCAACTCTAGTCAACAATTGTTGAAGGCTAATAGGGCAGGGTTGGAAGGAATTAATTTTCATAAACTTCAGGCCAGACATGTATGCTAGATTTTAACAGTTAGAAATGAACCTCAACGGTAAACTTTAAGGAATATGGCCTGGCCAGCCAGCATCTATGAGAACTCGTGTTTGTTTAAAGTGCTGTGAAAGGGTTGTAAGTTACCTCAATATTTCATACCATAAGAACTTTGCACATCAAAAACCAAGGGGATGAGAACACAGTAAGCACATCTTACTGATTAGGAACTTAGCACACCAGTGCCAGGAGAGGAACCAATGGAGGGAATAGGTTCATCACTGGTTTGAAAAACAGTTCCAACAAAATCCACTGGTATGCAAAATGTCCAGGTAGACAATCTACTAGATAATATTCACTGAGGGACATTCTAGAAACTTAAGTTATTGCAGTGTTTCAGTTACAACACACTAAAGCTATCCAAAAAAATAAAGAGTCATGTGGTTGTAGAGATTTTCTTGTCCTCTACATTTTTTCTTGATTTCTTATGTCTATCAATTTGTGAGAATACTGTTGTACTTTAATGAATATTAACCAGGTAAGTGTGCAGATGTAGAAAAATCCAATATCCTATGAAGATGTACACTTAGAACAAAATCGAAGAAGATTAAGAATAGGTAAAAACTATTGAAATTTTGGCTTTTCCTTCCCACTCTGAATCCAGCCCCTGCACTCAGCTAAGTAATGGACATCTCAAGACAGACTAGCTTTGAATTTAAAGTGACTTATATTTATATCCTGAGTTTCTTATTTCTACTACTCTAATTAATAGCTTTAGCATAACTGCTATTTTCCATGAACTTCTTTATAGAAATACAAATTACAGATGGTAGTGTCTTAGAAAATTCAAAACACATTGCTTAATTTATTGATGATTTGTAGTAAATTATACCATGTCAATAAGCAAATTAAAGCCTTAAGAAAGACAAAATATCAACACAAGCCTATCCTCCTTCAGATTTTGTTATGTAAATTGCTATAAAATGTGAGAATACTATTATAATAAGGAAATAGAGTATATTGCAAAATTAGGCTTATAAAATCTCAAAAGTTTTCTTAGGACCAGGTTTAATTCAGCATTTAACTGATGTAAACCATATATTCAATACATGTTTTAAGGTATGAAGAATAAATGTTATTTATTTTATTTTCATATGTCTTGGAGCAAGATGAGACGCAGAGACTTATAAAAACATATCAAATATAATAATGATGTATCACCAGATTGAATGAGATAATTAAATTGTAATGATTGCCAAGTAAAAGCCGTTATGTATTTTATATAGAAAAGTTACTTCGTACCCTAAAGAGATATTTTTGGCCTGTTGCACTTACAATTTGTCTCTGTGAGATAAAGCTTATATTGTTGAGTTAATTCAATCCTGTGTCTAGTGTTCAATCATTCAGTTAGTGACATTTAGTCTCATGAATGTTTCACAGTTTATTAGATTAGGAATTTTAAACATAAAATTTCATAAAAAGTGAATACATACACAAATACCACACTCTCTTGATTATTTCAGTTTTAAAATGGCTTAAAATAAGATAACACTAATCCTCTGGTGTTGTCTAGAGTAGTCAAAGCAAGCAAGTTGCCACTAATAACTGCCTTGGCTATTCTAGGTCTTTTAGATTTCCATTAATAGTTCTAGAATTAGGTTGTCAATTTCCATAAAATTCCTTTGTGAGAACTGTGATTAGAACACATGAATGAATTTATAGATTCATTTCATTTAGTGAATATCAATATTTTAACAATATTTAATCTTCCAACACATCAACATAGGCTATCTCTCAATTTATTTAGTTTTTCCTTAATTTCTTTCAGCATTCAGGATAGACAAATAGTTAAGATAGAATGACCATTAAAGATAACAGAATAGAAAGTCCAGAAGTAGACCTACGCATATCTAGACAACAGATTTTTGACAAAGGTATGAAGGCACTTCATTGAACAAATATACCCTTTTTAAATATCTTGCTGGAAAAATTAATTGCCTATCCATATGCAAAAAGTAAAACTTCATTTCATACTTCTCACCATACACAAAAATTTATTTCAAATGGATCATAGAACTAAATGTCAAACCTGAAACAATAAAACTTCTGGAGGAAACACGGGAAAGAACTTCTATAACCTTGAGTTAGACAAAGATTTCATAAATACAATGCCAGAAGCATGATTTACAAAGACCAAACTTATAAACTTGACTTCTTTAATATTAAAATTTTTGACTTACAAAAGACAATGTTGAGAGGCTGAAAAGTCACGGAATGGGAGGCTATTTCGAAGGATATATCTGATAAAGGACTTGTGAAATATATAGATATAAAGGACTTTCAAACTTCAATATTAAAAGAAAACCTCAATTTAAAAGGTAGGCAAAGGTTTGAACACTTTAGAAAAAGATATGAATAGAAAATAGGTGGATGAAAAGATGCTTGATATCATTAGTCATTAAGAAAATGCATTAAACCACAGAGAGAAAGTACTATAAACTTCTGCCTAAGATTTAAAAAGATTGACCATTTTAAGTGTTGGAAAGAATGTGAAGCAACTGGACCATCATATACTGTTAGTGTGGATGTAAAAATCACACAACTTTGGAGAATAATTTGACAGTTTGAAAAATGTAAACAAATAATTACTACTCTTAAATATTTACTCGAGGACATTGAAAGCGTATTCATATAGAGAGACTTGTATGTAAACATTCACAGAAGTTCTTCTTATAATAGCCCTGAACCAAAACAACCAAAATTTGCATTAGCAGATGAATGAATAAAGAATTTGTGGTATTTCCATGCAATGGAATTTGACTCCTCAGAAAAATATAATGGATTCTTGTTTTATGCAATAGCATAAATAAATCTCAAAATAATTGTATTCGGTAAAAGAAGATGGATCAAAAGAGCATGTACTCGATAATGTCATATAGAAATTCTAGAAAAGGCAAATTGATCTTTAGACAAACAGCAGATAAGTGGTTGCTAGCAAGCAGGAGTGAAGGGAGAGAAGGATTGCATAGGGGCATTACAAATAGGGGTGAGATACATATTCATTATCTTGATTGTGATGTTAGTTTTATGGGTGTATACATATGGCAAAACTAATCAAATTGTAGACTTTAAATATGTTTAGCAATATTATAGCTCTATTATACCTCAACAAAGCTGTTTAAAAGATGAATGCACACAATCAGAATGGCAATTTTGTAAAGGGACATGAAAAATAAAACTGGCACATGGATTGCAGCCTGAGAAGCAGATATTTTTTTCCCTGAAAATAGTCTATTTAGGAAACCAAATAACTATATTTATTGTAGAGTAAGAAGTCAGAACAAGAAAAAATAGACAAATTGTATAATGGAATTAGGCTATGTATTATCAATATATCCATCTCTGTTTTAGGGTAGACTTTAACAGATATTAAAAAAAACAGTGATGTTTTGATCAAACTTTCTGTCCACTGGACAGGCTGAGAAGAGTTTCGTCAATATTTTCCTCTGTGACTCGCGCTCTTTGCTTCCATGATGGTCTGAAAAATAATGGTCATTTTTTTCCTTTACCTATGTTAATGTATCCAATAAGACTTTAGTTTTTCATTCATGGTGAGCCTCTCAAATAATTTCTATACAACACAGTGATGACTAGTTATATATATATATAAAATCAACCTGGTTACGCTATAGTAGTCAATAATTTAATAAAATACTAATCTGAAAGTTGCTGTGAAGGCATTGTGCAGATGTGGCGAAAACCTACAATCAGTTGACTTTAAAATTGTTTTAGTAAAGCAGATTACTTTCAATAATGTGGATGGCCTCATGCAATCACTGAAAGCCTGAAGAGTAAATATGAGTTTCTTGGACAATTAATTCTGCTTCAAATCTATAACATCATTCCTGCATGAGGTTTCTGCTGAATGGCTTGCCTCATAAATTTTGGAGTTGTTAGCCCCACAACCGTATGAGCCGCCTGCTTACAATCAATATTGTAATATGTCTATATCTACATCAACATTTCTATATATCTGTATTATGTTGATTATGGTTTTCTGGAGAATCCTGATTGATAACATTAGTAATATAATATGCACGATTTCACAGATTTACTATGCAGAGAAATATCATTCCTGATTTCCTGAACTGTGACACTCTAATTTTCTCACTCCAAAGCTAGTAACATTTTAATTAACACTTAGTGAACTATTTTCTTTGCCTTTCTTTCTTTCTCTTTTTCTTTCTTTCTTTCTCTTTCTTTTTCTTTCTTTCTTTCTTTCTTTCTTTCTTTCTTTCTTTCTTTCTTTCTTCTTTCTTTCTTTCTTTCTTCTTTCTTTCTTTCTTTTTCTTTCTTTCTTTCTTTCTTTCTTTTTCTTTTTCTTTCTTTTTCTTTCTTTCTTTCTCTCTTTCTCTCTTTCTCTCTTTCTTTTTCTCTTTCTTCTTTCCTTTCTTTCTATTCTTTTCCCTCCCTCCCTCCCTTCCTTCCTTCCTTCCTTTCCTTCTTTCTTTCTTTCTTTCTTTCTTTCTTTCTTTCTTTCTTTCTTTCTTTCTTTCTTTCTTTCTTTCTTTCTCTTTCTTTCTCTCTTTCTTTTTCTCTTTCTTCTTTCCTTTCTTTCTTTTCTTTTCCCTCCCTCCCTCCCTCCCTTCTTTCCTTCCTTCCTTCCTTCCTTCCTTCCTTTCTTTCTTTCTTTCTTTCTTTCTTTCTTTCTTTCTTTCTTTCTTTCTTTCTTTCTTTCTCTCTTTCTCTCTTTCTCTCTTTCTCTCTTTCTTTCTCTCTTTCTTTTTCTCTTTCTTCTTTCCTTTCTTTCTTTTCTTTTCCCTCCCTCCCTCCCTCCCTCTCTCTCTTTCTTTCTTTCTTTCTTTCTTTCTTTCTTTCTTTCTTTCTTTTTCTTTCTTTCTCTTTCTTTCTTTCTTTCTTTCTTTCCTTTCTTTCTTTTCTTTCCTTTCTTTTTTCTTTCTTTCTCTCTCTTTTTTTCTTTCTCTCGCTCTTTCTGCTTCCTTCTTTCCTTCCTTCCTTCCTTCCTTCCTTCCTTCCTTCCTTCCTTCCTTCCTTCCTTCCTTCCTTCCTTCCTTCCTTCCTTCCTTTTTTTTTTTCAGGGTCTCACTCTGGTTACCCAGGCTGGAGTGCAGTGGTGCCATCACTGGTCACAACAGCCTCAACCTCCCTGGCTCAGGTGACTCTCTGGCCACAGCCTCTGAGTAGCTTGGACTAAGGGCATTTGCCACCATGCCCTGCTAGGTTTTTTGTAGTTTTTGTAGAGATGTGGTTTCATCATGTTGCCCAGTTTGGCCACAAACGCCTGGACTCAAGCAATTGGCCAGCTTTGGGCTCCCAAAGTGTTGGAGCTACAGACGTGAGCCACTGTGCCAGGTCTAGTAAACTATTTTCGTGATTATAATCATAATCAGTAATATTTTAAAATATATTTATAATTTTAATTGTTTTTAATGTTTTATTTCATCTTATCTTAAAATATATGTATTAGTGTTTGGGTTGCCATAATATAATACCATAGTCTGGGCAGTTTAAACACAGAAATTTATTTCTCACAGTTCCAGAGGCCAGAAGTCAAAGATCAAGGCTGGCCATTGTTTCAAAGTGTTCTCGTTGGAGCTTATGAATAGCCACCTTCTTTCTGTGTGTTCACAAGGTTTTTCCTTGGTGAGTTCACACAGAGAGAGACAGCAGGATCAAGCTCTCTGGTATCCCTTCTTATAAAGGAACTGATCACATCATGTGAGTCCTGCCTACATGACCTCATCTAACCATAGTTACCAGCCAAAGGCCTCTGTCTTCTAATATCATTACATAGGGAATTAGGCCTGCAACATAGGATTTTCTTTTTGAGTTGGGGGCATAATTCAATCTACAGCGATATGCTCCCCTCTAAATAACACTAATAACTGATTTTCCTTGAAATTCTACATTTCTTAAAATAGTCTTGCATATTTTGTCTCATTTAATTTTAACAGCTGCTGTATCAAGTATAAACTGAATAGCATATCACTATAGTTCATAGGAGGGAAATAAACTAAAACTAAAAAGTTACATGACTTCCAGCACAACTGTCATGGCAGAAACAGGAACTATTTCTTTCTAAGTTGGTGCACTATTCTTATTTTGCCACACCACATTCCCTAACAACATCTTCGAATTCATAAAACGATGATATATCTGTATGGAGTACATAGTATAAGGGCAGGTGCAACATAAGGTCCTTGGTTCTGGCATGTCTACTGACTTTGCCCTCAAAACCCTGAAGATAACTTCCTAAATCTAAGCAGCAGCTAGGTTTCCAATGGGAGAAAAAGTTACTTTACTTCAAATGTATAACATAATCATAATAAGCCTTTCTCAAATCAAATTAAATTATATTAAAATTGTTACTGTTTATTTAAAAGTTAGAATATATCTTTAAAATTCTATATAAATTACAGCCATAAAAAAATGATGAGTCTATGTCCTTTGCAGGGACATGGATGAAGCTAGAAACCATCATTCTCAGCAAACTATCACAAGAACAGAAAACCAAACACCGCATGTTCTCACGCATAAGTGGGAGTAGAACAATGAGAACACATGGATAAAGGAAGGGGAACATCACACACCGAGGCCTATTGGGAGTTGGGGGATTAGGGGAGGGATAACATTAGGAGAAAGACCTAATGTAGGTGACAGGTTGATGGGTACAGCAAACCATCATGCCACGTGTATACCTATGTAACAAAGCTGCACGTTCTGCACACATACCCCAGAACTGAAAGTATAATACAAAAAATTCTATATCAATTACTATATTAAAAATAGCTGAAAACGTACTTGGTGCATTGAATTAAGTAGCATATATTTTTTCACCTGAAGTAAAGACAATACTGTAAAGCAGAGATGTGTGTGTGTAAATGCTGGGGTCTGGATTTGTATTCACTTCATCCATTTCTCCCTGAGACATCCCCATGGAAAGCTTAGTTTTTTCATGCTACCTGAGTGATTTGAAAATGTTTGTTCCAGGTGATACCTGCATAGAGTTTAATATTTTCAATATGTGGATTTTTGTTCTTCTTAGAATAGATATTTATGCTTAAAAATGTAAAGGGTTGTCACAATGGGACTATACGCCTACCACAGTAGAGACAGCTCCCAACAATACAGAACCCTAGATTTGTGCCTTCCCACTGACTTTAACCTCAAGGCACTGAAAGATAACCGTTTTGTCTAACAGTAAGTAGTAATTCAGTTTCCAGTTCAGCTAAAACCGTAGCCTCACCTCAATTTTAACAGTTGAATCAAGGATATCACATATAGTACCCCGAGGGTGAGCTGAAAAAGTAAGTCAGGAAATGTCTTTCTCTAACAGATTCTTTTCAAAATTGTCCAAAGAACATATTATATTGAGCACAATCCATGGGACGCTTTACATTTTTCTTATGATAGGTGACAGAGCTGTTGATTGAGATCTTATATCATGAGCTTCTACTGAAACTCAACAAACTGCATTTCAATTACCCAAAGTTCCTTTGGCCTTACACTGGTGTCACAAAAATAAATTGCTATAAAACTTTGCAATCATATACCAGTAAAGGTTTTACTAGACCAAGCTGGCAGGTTACCACAGAAGCACATATTTGGATAAAGATGAATCAAAAGAATTTTGATAAGCTGCAAAATGTTAGAAAATAAAGCTAGGGAGCATATTTTTATGTCTGAATCCTTTTAAAAAATCCCTGACATTGTTTAGTTTTTACTTAGCACAATTCTTAGGTACAATTCTTATTACTGTATGTTTTTATTAACTCATTAAGTCCTTGCCTAACTTTATGAGAAAAATACATTTATGACTTTTCTCTTCCCTTTATACATAAGAACACTAAGGCACAAAACACTTAGCAAATTTCTTATATTATTCAGGTAAGTGTCAAAATAAAAATTCAAACACAGTCACTCTGGCTTCATAGGTTTCTGCATATAACCATATTCATATTGAAATGAATATAGTGAGTCATGAATGAAAAAGTTGAATTATATTAAAATTTATATATGGTAGTTATTTTATTATGCAAAATTGGTAACTCTAAGGAACACCTCACAAACATCCACAAACACATATATGGAATAAAACATGCTGTTTTGATACATGGATGCATTGTGTAATGATCGAATTGGGTCAATTAGAGTATTCATCACCTTAAACATTTTTCATTTCATTTATTTATACTAGAACATTAAAAACCTCTCTTCTGCCTATTTTGAAATATATACTACATTATTGTTAACTCTACTCATCCTACTATTCAACAGAACATCACAGGCTATTCTTCCTATCTAACTCTAGCTTTGCACCTGTTGACAATCTCTCATCATCCTCCCTCCCCACTCCCTTCCCTACCTCTGGTAACTACTGTTATTTTGTCTACTTCTATGAGAACAACTTTTAGATTCTACATGTGAGTAAGATCATGCGGTATTTGTCTTTCTGTGCCTAGCTTATTTAATGTAACTTAAATGGCCTTAAGTTTCATTCATGATGCTGTAACTGTCATAATTTCATTATTTTGATGGCTGAATAGTATTCCATTGTGTACATATACCATGGTGTTTTTTATCCACTCATTTGTGGATACATATCCTTTGGATACATATCAAATTGTATGACTGCTGGATCACACTGTAGTTCTACTTTTAATTATCTGAGGAACCTCCTTACTGTTTTACAGAATAGTTGTACTAATTTAGATTCCCACCAGAAGTACATAAAGTTCCCTTTTCTCCACATCCTTACTAACACTTGCTATCTTTCATTTTTGAATAGTAGCTATTATTTCTGGAGTAAGGTTATATCTCATTTTAGTTTGATTTGCATTCCCCTGATGATTAGTGATCATGTTTTCTTATATCCATGTGTATTTCTTCTTCAGAGAAATATCTATTCAGGTATTTTGCTCATTAAAAAACAGTTTTTTTGTATGTGTGTTGCTGTTGAATTATTTAACTTCCTTATATTTTGAATGTTAATATTTTATCAAATGTAAAGTTTGCAAATATATTCTTTCATTCTGTAGGTTGTCTCTTTTCTCTGTTGATTGCTTTGATTTGTAAAATGTTTTAGTTTTATGGAATCTCATATGTGAATATTTACTTTTGTTTGCTGGAATTCAATGGAACCACAAAAGACCCCAAATAGCCAAAACAATTCTGAGCAAAAATAACAAAACCGATGGCACTACACCACCTATCTTCATGGTACTGGAATAAAAACAGATACATACAGTAGGAGTAATATAAAGACAACAAATAAACTCACACATCTATAGTCAATCAATTTTGACAAAAGTACGCAAGTATTCACAATGGGGAAAAGACAGCCTCTTCAAAAAACGGTGCTGGGAAAACTATATATACTCATGCAGAAGAATGAAAGTAGACCCTTATGTCTCACCATATGCAAAAATTAACTCAGAATGTATTAAAGATCTCAATGTAAGTCTTAAAAGTATCAAATCACTAGAAAAAACTGGAAGAAAGCTCCATGACATTAACTTAGGCATGGATTTGTTGTTGTTGTTGTTGTTGTTGGTTTTGGTTTCTTTTTTGGATAAGTAGCTTTTCCAAGTAGCAAACACCAAATGTAAAATGAATGATTCAAATTCTATGAGAATGCAGAACTGTTTGAGGCTTCCACTTCCACTCAAGATGGAGTAATAAATGATTTTATTGCCTGAAACAACTGAAGAAAAGAACAAAAAAAACAAAAAATATATACACAATATGTAATGAAACAACTTTAAGGGCACTGGGCAAGAAAGGATAGTGATCCTAGAGAAATAAGAAACAATATGGTGAGTCCCACAATGTCCCAGCTCACTGCCTTGGTAGAATGTCCAGGGCACAGAAAAGAAAACGGGTATTCAACTGAAGTTCTAAAAATGCCCTTATATAAAAAGACTTTGCTGAGAGTAATCTCAGGTCCGGGGAGAAGACTGCACCTACAACAACACAAATGAATCTCAAAGTAATTATGTGGAATGAAAGAAGCCAGATAAAAAGTGTATGTGGTATACAATTTCACTTATGTAAAACTAGAAAATGCAAACTCATTTATATTGATAAAATATCAGTGATCACATTGTGGGAAGAATTTGTAGGAAGAGATAACTCAAAGATACAAGGTAACTTTTGGAGGTGATAGGTATGTTCACTATCTTAATTTTGTTCAGTTTCACAGGTGTATAAATGTGCCAAAACATATAATGTATACTTGAAATATGTATATTTTATAGAATTCAATTATACCTCAATAAAACCAAGAAATTGCTGATTTAGGCATAACGTTTTGGAAAGTTGAGTTTTGTGATTGTCCTCCATGGAATGGTAGCATTTAGTAAAAGAAAATGAAATAAAAGGCCAGCCTTTCTTTGATGAATACTCCAAATACCAGGCAAGTAAGCTAAGGGTTTTGGGAGGACTGTAACTTGATGCCTTTGGCTTGAATATTGGTTAATTTGGGTCATTGTGAGAGTACTGAGGTAGTTTGAAGCTAAATATTTTTATGGATTGAGTGTAATTATTGACAAGACATTGTATTTTTTTTTCATATTGCCACAAAAAGGTGGAATAATACAATGCAAATTTATTATTTTGTGGTTTCCATAGATCAGGAGTTCAGGTATGGGTGTATTAATTTCCTGTTATGACTGTAACAAATAACCACAAACTTAGTTGCTTAAAACAACACAAATCTATCCTCTTATATTTCTGGAGATTAGAAGTCTAAAATTAGTTTTATTAACTTGAATTAAATATATCAGTAGTCAGGCTGGTCAGGAGAAGGCTGGTTCCTTTCGGATGCTCTCACAGGAGAATTCATTTTCTTGCCTCTTTAGTGGCAACTTTTAGTGGCCACCTGTATTCCTTGGCTTGTGGCTACTTCCTCCATCTTTAGAGTGCATCCCTGAAACCTCTGCTTCCATCTTCATGTTGATGGCTATTCTCTTGAACTTTTTGCTTCTCTTTCTTAAGGACCTTTGTGATAGAATCTAGTGTCCCACAAAATAATTCAAAATAATATATCCTCTTAAAATTCTTAAAACACCTCTGCAAAGTCTCTTTGGCATATAGGATAATATTCATAGTTTTTCGGGATTAGGACATGATATCTTTGTTGGGGGGGGCATTATTTAGCCTATAACAACTGGTTAGCTGAGTCCTCTGCACAGGGTCTTAGCAGGCTGAAATAATGCTGAGGGCTAGGACTGCATTTTTTGTGTTGTTTTTCTTAGATAGGGTCTTTCTTTGTTGCCCAGGCTGGAGTGCAGTGGCATGATCATGGCTCACCGCAGCTTTAACCCACGGAGCTTGAGCATTTCTCCCAGTTCAGTCTCCTGAGTAGCTGGGACTACAGGCATGAGCCACCACACCTGCTAATTTTTGTATTTTTTGTAGACATCGGGTTTCACTATGTTTCCCAGGCTTGTATCATACTCCTGGACTCAAGCAATCTGCTTGCCTCAGCCTCCCAAAGCTCTGGGATTACAGGAGTGAGCCACCTTGCCTGGCCCTGAGGCTACACTCTTATAGGGGGCTTAAGGTCCTTTCCCAAACTCATTCAGGTAGTTGACAGAATTAAGACTATGCAACTGAGGTCTCATTTCCTATTGGCTGTCGGGTCAGAGAGCCACTGTTCATTGTTAAAAGCTGCCTTCAGGACCGAGTAATACGGCTGTCTCATATAGCCACTTAAACTTTCTTCTTTTTTTTTTTTTTGTGAGACGGAGTCTCGCTCTGTCGCCCAGGCTGGAGTGCAGTAGCGCAATCTCGGCTCGCTGCAAGCTCCGCCTCCCGGGTTCACGCCATTCTCCTGCCTCAGCCTCCGCAATAGGTGGGACTACAGGTGCCCGGCACCGCGCCCGGCTAATTTTTTTGTATGTTTAGTAGAGACGGAGTTTCACCGTGGTCTCAATCTCCTGACCTTGTTATCTGACCGTCTCGGCCTCCCAAAGTGCTGGGATTACAGGCATGAGCCACCACGCCCGGCCCGCTGCTTAAACTTTCAAATCAACAAGGGACAATTGTTGCATCACTGTGCTGGTATCTTAAATAACCTTAGTTCTGTGTCCCTCAACATTTTCCCCTGGTTAACTAAGTAATGAAAAACACATTCAATATTTTCTTTACATGTTTTAAGAAAAAGCCGAAGCCCTTTGAATATATTTTTGACATTTAGAAACATTTTGTCCTATTTTAAAGGCTCTACTTATCACTTGTTAACAAATAAGCAATAAACACATTTTCAAAGTAGAGAAACATGTCATCATAAAGC
The DNA here is from genome assembly GCF_003255815.1 of Theropithecus gelada. Lineage (NCBI taxonomy): Eukaryota > Metazoa > Chordata > Mammalia > Primates > Cercopithecidae > Theropithecus > Theropithecus gelada. The sequence goes on from NC_037679.1 coordinate 45,983,735, forward strand.
AGTAGCAGGTTCAAAACAGACAAATAAAAGAGCCACATTGATGATGCTCAATGCTCCTTTCTGCCATTTTCAAATGAAAAGCAAACACAAGAAACTCTAGTCTGCAGGTGTTCAATATAAATCAGATACCACGTTATGACATATGTTTCTGTTCTCCATGGGATTTATGCTTCTTCAAGACATTTTGTTACAAAATGTACCTTATTGATTTTCTGATATTTTGAGGAGGAACAAAATCTAACACAATAAGCATATCTTAGGGCTTTGTCATTGGTGTAGAAAGAACATAATGAAGCAAAACTTCATGTTCCTGTTTTATTTTACTTGAAATCATAAAGATAAATTATCAAGAGAAAAAATGTTAAGTGTGACTCAAAACAAATTGTATGTAAGTGACAAGGGGAATGGCAAAAGTGTGAATTATCTCTCTGGCTTATAAATAAAATTATGAATCTATTCTGCTATTCTTAATTCACTTTGCCTTTACAAAGGTATATTGAAAACTAGATAGGGTAAAACTTCCCCACTTTACTCCTTTCAGATCTGCATTCATATGCAGTATTTTTTTTTCATGTTTATGCAACCGTACCTAAACCTATGTATACTGTGGAATATACAGTATAAACAGGTTCACATTTTTTAAAAGTATCTTTTTTTCTTTTTTTTTTTGAGTGGGATTCTCACTTTGTTACCCAGGCTGAAATGCAGGGGCATGACCTGGGCTTACTGCAACCTCTGCCTTTTGGGTTCGAGCAATTCTCTTGCCTCAGAGTCCCAAGCAGCTGGGACTATGGGTGTGCACCATCATGCTCTGTTAATTTTTGCATTTTTAGTAGACATCAGATTTCACTATGTTGGCCAGGCTGGTCTTGAACTCCTGACCTCGAGTGATCTGTCCACCTCGGCCTCCTAAAGTACTGGGATTACAGGTGTGAGCCACCACGCCCAGTCAGCCTTAAAAAGTAAGGTTCTTTCTTTCTCTCTCTCCCCCCTCTCCCTTCCTTCCTTCCTTCCTTCATTCCCTCCTTCCCTTCCTCCCTCCCTCCTTCCCTCCCTCCCTCCCTCCCTCCCTCCCTCCCTCCCTTCCTTCCTTCCTTCCTTCCTTCCTTCCTTCCTTCCTTCCTTCCTTCCTTCCTTCCTTCCTCTCTTTCTTTCTTTCTATCTTTTATTTCTTTCTTTCCTGTTCACCATGCGCCTAAACATAGGTGAAAGGAAATCAGTTAATATGGGTATATTTGATATATTTATTTGAAAAGTTATCTGTCTCACTGTTTGGCTTGGCTGCATTCTCAAATGACTATAATTATCCTATTCTCATATTTTTCTCCTGTAGAAAAGAAATCATGTTTGCATCAGTGCAGTTTGTATATAAAATAATTCACTGCATTTATCCATTTAATTACAATTAGCTTTCCTTAACCTGTAAATATGATTCTTTATTACTATAAAAGATTTTAATTTACCATTCAAAAGGATTTTAAATATTTTAAAAAGCATTTTGAAGAAAGCAGCAATTCAGGCAGTTTCATACTTCATCTTAATAAGAGCACTAATTTAATGATTGAAAATAGAGTTGGTTCTATAATGAGGTCTCATGAGTACTTCATTATGTGACAAAGTAACACACAAAGGCAACCAATTCTTGGAAATTTAAAAGAGAACTATTTGAGAGAAAAGAATCAATGTAATAGATTATCTGTAGGTCAAGTATTATTAAGCAGAAATAATTGTTTAGTGGCTAATTTTGTAAATATACCAAAGTCTTGTCTTTTAAAAACGTATACATTGCATAATAAAAAGCAGCAGGCGTTTAGTAATTGGATTTTCCTATTTAGTAAAAAGAGCCATGAAATGGACATTGCAACTGATTCTTTAAAATGCTTTGCACACAGGCACAGACGCAATCTCTCAGTCTCCTGTGGATTAGCAAACTGGTGAGTCACTTCTCTGTGTCTTTAACTTGGACATGTTTACAAAGTATTTACCATCCTGCTGAACATAGTATAAAACTCTAAAACTTAACATAAAGCCATGTGGATAAACATAAGTACATCCATCCATTTTTAAAATCATATATATATTTAACATAGATAACAACGCTATGTATTATACAAGCAATGCATATATGATGTATGATATAATATATAATTAAAATATTTATCAATAAATGCATATATAATTATTTAACTATTTAAAAATTATGTTTGATAAGTATCTAGTACAAAGGCATTGTCCTGACTTGCCAAGAGGTGAAAGTCTCATGTAGATGTCAGACATATGAGCAAATAAATAAACTAAAGTTTTATAAATGCTATCAAAATGGTATGTGAAAGTGCACAGGAAGGAGGAAGGGGAAGTTAACATTTTTGAAGGGGGTTAAGAGAAAGGTCTCACAGAATCACTGGTATTTATTTACCACATGGATAGTAACTTTTGAAAGAAAAAGGATATTGGTACTCAAATGCACAATCTTATCATTTGCTAGACCAAATAATTTACTATTTCTGAATCTTCACTTATTTCTATTTTCTAAACTTTTAAAGTTTTGATTGTTTTTTCTTTATTACCCTGAAATTTATATATATTTGTAATTACTTGAGTCATTATCAACCATGAGATTTTTTTTCCTTTATATTGCACAATAGATTTGTTTGCAAAACATTTCAAAAGAATAATCCGTAAAAATTTGACTGACTGAGTAACTTAGGACTCTTAAAAGTTCAGAACTTTGCATATAAAATCAATGGCACTTTTGTTTATTTGTTCAAATGTTTATTTTATAAATACCTGAACTAAAGTGGTGAGAGTGAGAATCTGGGACTAATATAAAGATATTAATAGAATAAAATCTATAAAGCTTGATGATTGGGTAGATGTGGGAGTTGGCTAAAATAAGCCAATATAAAATTAAATGTGTTTTGGCTCAGGGACCATTGACAATGGAAGTACTTGCCATGGTAGGACATTTTGAAAGAGTCTGTTTCAGAGAGCAGAAATGGGAATGATAAAAAAATAGTTTTGAATATATTGCATTTGAGTATTTATTTATCAAACATTGTATTAATTTAATGTTACTAAAAGTTAAAGGTGAATGAGAACACTTATAACAGTTTTTATTTTTCTTTTTGGCTTAAATTTGTATAAACATTTCCATGTATGAGGTTCATTGTAAGTTGATATGAAGAATACATTTACGATGTCATGTTACCCTTCAACTTTTTTATAACTTAACAGGGGAAGTAAAACTTATGCAAATACAACTAAATAGCCTTTGAGAGGATGAATACCCTGTTTTCTAAGTGATCGTTTAAAGCAATATCTTTCTCAAAGTTTTGTATGGGCTGGTGGAGAATTCAAATTACTGTACTAAATAGAATTATACTTACCTTCTGATTTATAACCTTGTATGTTAAAAATCCTCAGTTTTACTATCTATAAAATATGCATAATGTTTTGCAAAATTATCATGAGTACTAATTGGCTAAAATGTATGAAACTATCTAGTATATCATTTTATATGTGTTAAATTACTTCCTTCTCACACTTTGAATACATTCAAATCAAATGAGACATATAAATATCAGAATTTTTAAAGGATGATCACTAAAATATATCTACAAGCAAATTATTAAACAATTCAATTTTTTTGACTGGCTATTATCAATACAACACAAAAGTATATTTAAAAATCACCTATTTGACTAATTTAAAAATATAGCCAATTAAAACTATACCTAGTAGCCATCGAGGAGCTACCTACTTCTTCATGAAATAAATTTAGAGGCTTAACTTATCTAATTTGGCAAGACTAACATATAAAATTCAATGGTAAATTGCCAAATCACAACAGTGTATTGTATTTAGTGATATAGCCCACTCTTTTAATTTTTTAAAATTTATTTTTTTTAAAATTAGCAGATAAAACTGTAGGTATTTATATTTCACAACATGATGTTTTGAAGTATATATTCATTGTGGAATGACTATTAAATCCAAATACAAGCTTAACAAAATGCTGGAAGAATGATTTAATATATTTACCATGGTTACAAAATAATTTTTCTGATATATTCTGCTGAAACATGTTATGAATTCTGTCACCTCTGCTTGGTTACAGTATTGACACTTCCTTGCTGTAAGAATATCTAATTTGTTTGCAGATAATTTATCAGAATTGGACTGGTTTACCTGCTTCACAAGTTCCTTTGGCAAATTAAAAAGTGTCCTGGCCTGGTCTCTGTTTGGCTTGAGTCACCCATGGGTATGTTGGCAATACTAAATTAGAGGCAGCCAGACCCTCTGAATCTTGTGGTTGGAAATATCCCAAGTAGTCTTTGGCACAGATTTTCTCTTATTCAAGGGTGTTAGTTTTGGAAAACTAGAGAGCTGAGATAGAGGAACATGAGAACTGAAATACATAGTGAAGGAAATATGCATTTCAGCCCAGGATGAAATACAAGGATTTAAGTTGCTTGGCTACTATGGCTGTCTTCAGAGATTCTTTGAAATATGTGTTCAAATGCTTTCTGCATATTTGGAATACAAGGACTACCTTAAGTCTTAAAAGAAACATTGATAAAATCAGGAAAAAGTAGCTCTACAGGGATGTCTGTCTCCTATATATGTGTAAACTAATTATCTATATAGAACTCAAAACTTTGAATTTTGAATAGTACTGCTCAATTAGTTTCTATTATAATAATAAATATATTTTTAAATCATTGAATTAACATATTTTCCTTATTCCTTTTTCTCTAGAAAGGAGATAAATACAGCCTAGAGATACAGATGAACTATGATTAAAATCTCACCTCCATAGCTTACTAATTGCTTGGCCTGCATCAAGGCCTTTTCTTTTCAAAGCAGCTTTCTATCATATAAAAATGAGGATAATACTCTCGTAAGAGAGATGAAAGATAAGGATAATGTATTTAGAACATCAAGATCAATTTCAGAGGTCCTACTACTGAAGAGAGTTTGTAGTTCTTAATCTTCATTGAAGTGTGTGGAGCAGAGAGAGAAAGAAAACTGAGACAACAAAAAAGGAAGAATAAGCTGCATAAATAAAGAGAAGATGTATAATTTTAGACAACTTGTATAGAGACATTGTACAAAAGACACACAAATACACACTTCTTGAGAATTTTTGTTTCCTTTCTTACAAAAATCTATCTCTACATAATTTAAAACAGTAGACCTGGCAACCTGAAAAGAGTTAATTTGACAATCGTATAAGGAAAGAGGCATCTACTATATTCAAAATGAGCAAAGACGGCCTAGTTTCTTACATTTGTCTCCAACATCCTCACCACTGCTAAGCTTGCTAGTGAGAAATAACAATGAAAAGGTCACAGTCTTATGTGATTTGACTCATCCCTGTTTTGAAATTGCATATATACTAATATTAAGAACAGGATCTCTAGGACGTAGCTTTTCTACCAACATATAACTTTGATTTTTATGTTTTCAAAACCTTTCAAATTCCCCTGCATAGAATGCAGTGAGTTCTATTACTTACAGAGACTTACATTAGTAACTCTAGTTTTCCTGTCAAGAAATTCTAAATTGCTTTTAATATAATACAAAGACAAATACTTAAATGTTTAAATAACCAGTTCGATATAAAACAACACAAAACTACTGCAAAACAAAACAAACAAAACCTCTACTAAAAGAATATAATAAGAGCCATTTTATTGTGCCTGGTATTTTAAATTATATAATATAAATATATACATATTATACATACAATTTCACTAAAAAAAATCACTGTTGTTTTTCTGGAAGGGAAAACAAAGGATATATAAATTGTCAGAAAATGCACAGCTGGTAAGCAGCTTAGCTGTCAGGAATTACAATGTAGAGGTAGCTGTGTTTAATTCTAAACTTAGGATTTTTCCCTTACATCATTCTCATTCTAATTACTCCATATAAAAGACAAAATATAAATTGGTAAAAGGCAGAGTAAAAAAATCCTAAACAATTCAGATATGGCCCAGGTTTTTCTTGAGAATTTTGTGAAAACTATTTATTATCTGTCAATAGAGATCATCAAGGAAGGGCATAGTGGCTCACATCCCTAAACCCAGCATTTTGGGAGGCCAGTGTGGGAGAATCATTTGAGTCCAGGAGTTTGAGACCAGCCTGAGCAGCACAGTGAGACTCCACCTCTACAAAAAATAATTAAAAACAAACAAACAAACACACACACACAAAAAAACATTAGCCAGGCTTGGTAGTGCACGCCTGAAGTCCCAGATACTTGGGAGGTGGAGGTGAGAGGTTGCCTGAGCCCAGAAGTTTGAGGCTGCAGTGAGCCATGATGGCGGCATTGCACTACAGCCTGGGCACCAGAACAAGAACTTGTCTCAAAATAATAATAATACTACAAGGCCGGGCTCAGTGGTCACACCTGTAATCCCAACAATTTGGGAGGCTGAGGCGGGCGGATCACGAGGTCAGGAGATCGAGACCATCCTAACTAACACGGTGAAAGCCAGTCTCTACTAAAAATACCAAAAGTTAGCCGGGCGTGGTGGCAGGTGCCTGTAGTCTCATCCACTCAGGAAGCTGAGGCAGGAGAATAGCGTGAACCCGGGAGGCGGAGCTCTCAGTGAGCAGAGATTGCTCCTCTGCACTCCAGCCTGGGTGACACTGTGAGATTCTATCTCAATAATAATAATAATAATAATATAAAATTAAAAAGATACACTTGTAATAAATAGTGATATCTACTTTTGAAGGTGGGCCAAAATTAATGCAATACGGCTTTCCTATAAAATGAAATAAATAATTGCAAATTCCCCATTTGTTTTTTAATGGTAGACATATATTCAACCTCAAAGCTTGAAAGAATGTTTATAATAACATATATATATATTTATTTTTGTTGTTTAACACTTTAACCTTAACTTTAACATTGAATTTAGGCTGCATTAATTATATAATTTGAATTCTCTAACTTGAAAGTCATGAGTCTTAGATCTTTGGTCAACATGAGAATTTTTTTTTTTTATTTGTATAAATTTAAGGGGTACAAGTGTGGTCTCATTACATGAGTAATATAAATCCCGTGTTTGTTATATATTGCATGGCAGTGAAGTCTGGGCTGATGAGATGGTTTGGCTCTGTGTTCCCACGCAAATCTCATATGGAATTGGTCTTCAGTGTTAGAAGAGGGGCCGGGTGGGAGGTGATTGGATCATGGGGGCAGATTTCTCCCTTGTTATTCTCATGATAGTGGTGAGTTCTCATGAGATCTGATTGCTTAAAAGTGAGTAGCACTTCCCCTTTACTCTCTTTCTTCTGCTCCACCTTTAAGATCTGCATGGATTCCCTTTGCCTTCCACCATGATTGTTAAGTTTCCTGAGCCTCTCAGCCATGCTTCTTGTACAGCCTACAGTTCCATGAGTCAGTTAAAACGGTTTTCTTCATACATTACCCAGTAACAGATAGTTCATTATAGCAGTGTGAGAAAGAACTAATACATGGGTTTTTAGTGTAAATATCACCCGAATAATGCACATTGTACCCACCACATAATTTCTCATCCCTCACTCCCCTCTCACTCTCCTACCTTTCTGAGTCTCCAGTGTCTATTATTCCACACTCTACATATCCATACATTGTTTAGCTTCCACTGATAAGTGAGAATATGTGCTATTTGACTTTCTGTTTCTGAATTATTACACTTAAGGTAATGGCCTCCAATTTCATTCATGTTGCCGCAAAAGATACGATTTCATTCCTTTTTATGGCTGAGTATTGTGTGTGTGTGTGTGTGTCACAGTTCCTTTTTCCTATCATCTGTTAATAGACACTTAGTTTTATGCCATATAATAGTGCTGCAATAAACATACAAGCACAAGGCTTTCATATATATATATATATATATAAAATAATTTATTTCACATTGGGTAGATTCCCAGTAATGGGATTGCTGGATCAAATGGTAGTTCTATTTTTAGTTCTTTGAGAACTCTTCATGCTGTTTTCCCTAGAGCTTATAATAATTTACATTCCCACTAACAGTCTGTACATTCTTTTTTCTCCTCACCCTCATCAACAACTTTTTTTTTTGACTTTCATAATAGCCATTTTGACTGGTATAAACTGTAGATGTAAGTATTGAGATAACTCAGCACTCTTGACTTAGAACAAAAGAAAATGATAGTATAAAACTGTATAGATTCTCAAAACCACATCTCTTTTTTTTTTTTTTTTTTTTGAGACGGAGTCTCGCTGTGCTCCCAGGCTGGAGTGCAGTGGCGTGATCTCGGCTCACTGCAAGCTCCGCCTCCCGGGTTCACGTCATTCTTCCACCTCAGCCTCCCAAGTAGCTGAGACTACAGGCGCCCGCCACCACGCCCGGCTAGTTTTTTGTATTTTTAGTAGAGACGGGGTTTCACCATGTTAGCCAGGATAGTCTCGATCTCCTGACCTCGTGATCCACCCGCCTCGGCCTCCCAAAGTGCTGGGATTACAGGCTTGAGCCACCGCGCCCGGCCACCACATCTCTCTTTATGTTATGGTATTATAGTTAAGATTCAGGTGAATTGTGAAGTGCCGTAAGAAATGAAGCTAATTTGAGTAAATGATATTAAAATCTATTCACTGAGAAACATTTTTAAAATACTTATTTTGGACAAGGCGCTTTTCTAGTCACTCATGGTGGCCAGGAAAAAAAAAAAAAAAAAGACAACATCCCTGTCCTCATAGTAATTCCATTCAGTGATATCATTTTAGACAATAATCTCAATATTCAGCATTTTCCATCATAAATCTCTTACTTCCTATATATAAAAAATCTAGAATTTGACATAAATTATCCAAAAATTAATTTTAAAGCTGGATAATTTCCATTGTTGTGGATGCTTTAACATAAACTTGTGTGTGTTTGTATAGAATTGTTTGCTTGCTGTCTAGCACTCTTAAAGTGTTTTTATACAAAAATTAAAAACAGAATTGTTTTTCTATTTTATCTAACTTAATTTTGAAAAAAACTCCACATTTTTTATTAAAGTTTAGTCATAGATTTTCTTTTTCTTTTTCTTTTTTTTTTTTTTTTTTGAGATGGAGTCTCACTATGTCACTCATGCTGGAGTGCAGTGGCACAATCTCTGCTCACTGCAAACTCTGCCTCCCGGGTTCACACCATTCTCCTGCCTCAGCCTCCCACGTAGCTGGGACTACAGGCGCCAACCACCACGCCCGGCTAAATGTTTTTTGTATTTTTAGTAGACACGAGGTTTCACTGTGTTAGCCAAGATGGTCTCAATCTCCTGACCTCGTGATCCTCCCTCCTCGGCCTCCCAAAGTGTTGGGATTACAGGCGTGAGCCACTGAGCCTGGCCCTAGTCATAGACAATTTTAAAATTAGAATTTATTAGGAATAGGGTTAATATAAATATCTCATGAATGTTGTTATTAGTAGTGTAAACGAGTTTTTTAAAATATTGCAAGATTTCTATTTTGAACTGAATCGTATTCCCTCAAAGTTTATTTGTTAAGGCCCTAATCCCCAGTGTGACTGTTTTTGGACATAGGGCCTTTAAGGAGATAATTATGCTTAATGAGATCATAAGAATGGGAACTTAATCCAGTAGAACAGGTATCATTTAAAAAAAGAAAGAGATACCAATGATCTCTTAATCAGAGGAAAAGCTATGTGAAGACACAGTCAGAAATTGGATATCTGCATATGTACAAGCCAGAAGATTTCAGAAACCAACCCCGCCAGCATCTTAATCTTGGGGACTTCCAACTTCCAGAACTGAGAAAAAATACATTTCTGTTGTTTAATCCAAACCAGTCTGTAGTATTTTGTTACAGCAGCTCCAGCAGATTAATATCATTTATAACAGACCTAGTAAGGACTGTGTTTTTTATGTTATTTCCTTCTAAATTATCTCATAGCTTAATTACACCCTGTAAAGACATCAGTTATAATTTTAAGAAAAATGATAATATATTAATAATTCAGATAGCCAGAAGATGTATGATTCCATGATCATCTTCACTTTTTCTACAAAACTGAGAACACTGGTTTGAGGATTCTGATGTCATAGTCATAATATATACAAATTAAATGCATAAATACTGAAAGGCCATAAGAATTAAATGAAAAATTAAACCCAGAAGGAGTTACATAATTAAAGTTTGATTGACAAAGGGAAATACTTATTAGTATGAATGTCATATATTTACATAGTTCGATGTAATTAAAAAGTTATTTCACATGCATCATTTCAATTATCTCTCACAACCCAGAAGAAGATCAGAACAGGAGGACAGAAAAATATTATGTACTCATGGAGCTTCTTATCTATCTTCCCTTCAAGAAAATGACCACAATTACAATTTTATTTTTATTTGTGTAATTCTTTGGTTATTGTTTGTCTCTTGCACTAGACTATAAGATCCATATTTATTTTCTCTTTTCATTATATGTACAGTGCCTGATGTAATTGTTTTGAACTTTTAAAAATTGAAATTAGATGCAAATCTCCAAAATGACTAAAAGCACTTTCTACCTTGATCCTGAAGTTTTGTATTTTCGAGAACCAACTAAAAAGCCTCACTCATTTTCTTTTTATTAAAATGAAAGTAGGACCAAATTTGATATACCCTAATCATTTCCATGAAAAAAATTTTTGATACACTTACAATCTCAAACAATATATAATATAAAGGAAATCAATTTAGTCTTCAAACTGGCAAGGAATAAATTCGTAGTACTGGCCGACTATTTCTTTTGGGCATCAAAGACTGCTTACTAAGGGTGGAAGATATTATCAATCTTCCTTATAATACAGAAAGAAAAATTCACATGCCCTAAAACATTCATTGAGGTGATTCTACAACTTAAATTTGAGTGCCTTGTGGTAATAAGGTGACCAGAGTTAAGTACATGTATATTAAGGTCTTGAACTTTTGGTCTGTCATGACTCCACCTCCACCTCTATTACCATATTCATCTATAATATTCCTGATGGTGCCTAACTGATTATCCAGTATATTCATTGCAATTAAATAATGCTATCATTCCCCTAGTATGTAATTAGGAAGGGAAATATGCTGCACCAATTCTTCCAACCAAGGACTACCAAGCCTGTCTTTAGAGAATTTTCAACAGGAGATGGAAAAAGAGATGTGGAGTGTTGCATAATTTCTGTGACTACATTAGAAAGCCTTCTCTCATAACCAGTAAACTTAGCATGAGGACCACCAAGACATTCATTCTTTCCTTCATTATTCTTGTAAACATATTTGTAAATTTTTTCCTATGAATTGACTATTGGGCTTAGCATAGAGAATACAAAATTGGCAAGCAAAAAAAGAATGTAATGTATTATTTCATAAAGTTTACAATCGAACCAGAAAAACAAAAACTGATCACATACTTGAAAAAGGTAATTAGAGGATTAGGGCTCCATCCCTGTGATTTCATTAACACTAATTACCTCTCTCAGATAAGTGAAGTTAGAATCATGACAAGAGATACAATAGAGGTAGAACATAGGCAAAAACTTTCATTAAATGAATTAATGAATGAATGAGTATCACAGTAGGAAAAAGAAAAAAAAAATGGAGGCTAGATTAGCTGGAGCAAAGAGTAGCCCCTGCAGGAAGCAAAGACTGATCACATAACATAGAGCCTAGTTAATTTTAATCTTAGAGAAAGAAAAAGACATTGAAGGTCAATGTCTTTGCCCATACCCATTACTTAAAGGATAAGGATTATTAGAGGAAGGAAAATATCACATGTAGTTCTGAAAAAATAACTCAAGCAATACAGAGAAAGGGAAATGATTGTAGGGCGCCTTGGATTGATATGGGAAACCAGTAATTATGCTCTTGGAATTAGACAGATTTGGACCTTCTGATCAATGCATGATATAAACTTGGACGAATGGACATTTGTTAACTGCTAAAAAAAATCCTTCTTTGTATTATCTTCACATGGTTGCATCAAATGAAAGGCAGCATTAGCTGCCAGGAATAACTCTATAAATACAGTTGCTAAATTATAGAGCTATTTCATGCACTATTTATCATTCAAATATGAGAAAACTAAGCTATCACAAATGTCTTTCTCTATTTGCTGGAAAAATGAGTTCAGTATATTGATTCCAAGATAATGAACAGCAATATTCCCTTGCTCTGACACTGAAATATCTATTCTTTATTTTGTCCATTTTTTTCTTAACTTCTAAGTTGAACAAATATTTCAGTATTTCAAAAAGGAAAACATGAAAAATATTAATACAATTAAAGTATAAGCACAATTTAGTAAATTCTTCCTGAAAATTAAATACTTTTGGAAATTAAATTCCTATCTTGAAGGAAAAGTGAAATTCCATGCAGAAATGTGCAAATGTTATGAAAATTATATCTGGGTTAGATAAACCTCACAAAGCACAATTTTCTGGAATATGGAGTAACAAATTAAAACCAGTTTATTTTATTTTTATGTTTTAATAAAAAATTTTTATAATCAATAAAAAATAACAGAATAGTCAATAAAATACACTTTCAGTATGATAATGTTAATTAAAAGGTATTATTTCAGTGTTTTAATGTTAAAGTTAGCTATTAAAGCAGGAAGAATATAATTTTTTATAACATTGATTTAGTGTTACACTATTATATACATACTGTACATATGTGTATATGTGTAATATAACATAATATAATATAATGTAAGATAATAATCTTTGGAAAAAAGCTCAGAAATTTTTAGGTACCCCAAATTTTCCTGTTTTCTCTGTTGATTTAGAGTTTATTACAAAATGTCCAAAGAGACATTCCAAATAAAAAAACTGTATGTAACTTAAATTTCCATTTATTAATTCTTCTTGGGTTGTTAAGCAAAACTTCCCCAAATGTGACACAACTTTGTTTCCTTGCTTTGTCTACAACACTATAATTCCCCCTGACAGCAATTCTATGTTTACAATCATTCAACATCCCCTCCTGCTATATGGCAGATAAGTGTTACATGTTAGGAGAACAAAGAGAACTAAAACATTATTATTGAATTCTAAAAACTAAAAAAAGCAGCAGGTGAAGTCTTACAGATAAACAGCTGACAAAAATGCAATGTGGTAAATACTATGAACATTTATGCATAAAATGCTTTGTGAACACAGATAACGAAGTGGCTGAATCTGTAGGTTTCTAACAAAAGAAATAGTAGAAATTGGGCTTTGAAAGATAAGTATATATTAACCAATGATGTCAGTAAAATATATATTTTTTTCTTTTCTTTTTTTTTTTTTTTTTGCTTCAGAAAAAAGCAAGAACAAAGCAAAGATGTCCGGAAATTAAATATGTTGGTGAGATTCTAACAATCTGTCTCAGTTGGTCAGGGGTTTCATTTTTCACAGAATATCCTAGGTTTGCTTTTAACTTCAAACCTCTGCTCAAACTTCTTTTTTCTGGGATACTATTTATTATCTTTGATAAATATCTGTGTCAAGGAAAACTACAATGGCTGAAAATATATCTTGGCCTGGCCTGGTGCCCTTTTGAAGACATCTCTTCTTGTCTGAACTCAATTGCTCTATCTTTGAAGTTTTAAAGGAATAATCTTCTGTATTACTTATATCAATCCTGTTCACATACTGCTGAGCTTATTCTCTGTATTCCCTCCTTAATTAGGTAGTAAACATTTTAACAGGAAATTTTCTCCAACAATGTTTTAATTTTGTTTATAATATTTTGCACAACTTTCAAAATAAATATTTATTGTATTGAACGGAATTACATCTTCTTTGGTAATCAGTAAGTTCACCCTTTAATTATGCCCCTCAATCGTAAGCTTCAGATCCATCAAACAATGTGTGTTTTGTATTTTTTACTTGTATAGGTTTATTGGGCACAAGTAAAGTTTGGTTACATGGATATATTATGTAGTAGTCAAGTTTGGGCTTTCAGTGCAAGCATCACCAAAATAATGCACATTATTATGCACAAAATACATTATGAAATACATTATGTAATTTCTCATCCCTTACCCCGCTCCCACCCTCCCAGTAGTCTGAGTCTTCACTCTCTATGTTCACGTGTACACATTATTTAGCTCTCACTTATAAGTGAGAACATACAGTATTTGACATTCTGTTTCTGACTTATTTCACTTAAGATAATGACCTCAAGTTCCATCCACGTTGCCTAAAAAGACATGATTTCATTATTTTTGTGACTGAGTAGTATTCAATTTTATGTATGTGTATGTATAGTCTGTATTAAGTTGATTCCATATTTTTTCTATTGTGAATAGTGCTGCAATAAACATACAAGCATGGTTATTTTTTATATGAGAATTCATTTTCTTTTGGCTAGATACCCAGTAGTGAGATTGCTGGATTCAATGAAAAAAAAGTCCAACATCACTAGTCATCAGGGACATGCAAATTAAAATCACAATGAGATACCATCTCATACCAGTCAGAATGACTATTATTAAAAAGTCAAAAAACAACAGCTATTGACAAGGATGTGGAGAAAAGGGATTGTTCATACACTGTTGGTGGGAAGGCAAATTAGTGCAACCTCTTTGGGAAAGAGTATGGAGATTTCTATAAAGAAGTCATAGTAGAATGATGTACTTTGTACATTGTTTTTCAGGACAGGATGTCACTCTATTGCCCAGGCTGGAGTGCAATGGCATAATCACAGCTCACTGCAGCCTCCACCTCCTTGGCTCAAGCCATCCTCCCACCTCAGCCTCCTGAGTAGCCTTAGTAAAGAGAGAGGAATACCCTTGGCCAAGGAAGAGTAAAAGATACTGCAGTTAAGAAAGTGTGGACTGTGTTTAGATTTTAAAAAACTTTGAAGTTTGACTAGAGAATAGGTCATGGATAGATAACAGAAGAAGAGACATGACAAAATGATCAGATTCATGAGGTAGAGAGATTTTCATGTCTATGTGTGTGTGTATATATATATAAATTTATGGGTGCCATATATATATATATATATACACACACACACACACATACACACACATGAAATAGGGAGGGAGATTTGGATATTTGGATATCACATTAAGGAGTTTAGATTAGGTATTATAGTGGGTATCTGTTTTTAGTTAGCATGCATCTTTTACATGCTTTTATTTTATTCATTATTGGGTGTTTTTTTTTTCAAAACATCCTGAATTATCTTTGAAATACCCCCTTGACACTGCAAATCATGTTGATCTTGTTTCTCAGAAATTTGAACCTTAATCACTGACCCAAGGAGAAAAAATTGGAAGGAGCTGAAGCACCAGTTACAATGACATCGATAGCTTTCTTTCTCATTTCTACAAACTTCTCCACTTCCTGTCCTATACAAGGACTGATTGTTTTTCTTTTCCTTTAAATCTAGGAGTTGCCATGGATCCTTTCAAAAAATTCCTTTTGTTTCCCATAATTTGGCCAGAGTCAATTTATGTTGCTTAAAACCAAAGTACTTTATTCATAAACCAACAGAATTACATTCTATGACATTTTCACATAGGTGTTAGGAGTCAGAATAAAGCAAGATTCTATTTCTCACATGTAGTTTTCAATGATGGAATAAAAATTCAAAAGATCTGTCCAATGGAAAATATTATTATAGAATAGATGTTATTTCAAAACATCATTCTGTAGAAAATGCTGTGCTATCTTTTGAAGTAAATCTTGTCAATGTACAAAGTAACTGTGCTTGGAAAGGATTCTTGGAAAGAATAAGTTTCTCATACTTTTGTAGCCAATGTATAAAATAAACAATTTACATCGAGAAAACAAGGATTAGATTATTTTTGGAGAGCATGAAGAAGATATTTTCAATTACTTGAAAATGTGTAGCTGGCAAGATGTGTATTCATATTCAAGTAATTTTCCTGCAATAGTATAAAAGGTTAAGAGTAAATTAAAAGTAGGAAGGACTCAGAATACAAACAATATCAAGCAAATAACTTATTTTTATGATTTAAAATGTCAACTGACTTATATGTTAGGTATTCACCACACTTCTTGCTAACATTAAATATTAACTTTGCAACTAATAATTATAGTTGAAATATATTTAGAACTAAGTGCCAAATCCTGTGCTGAACACTGTGTGGATTATCTCATTCGATCTTTACTAGACTACTATATGAACAGGCCGTGTAATTCTTAGGACTCTTTTATCACACAAGAACAGCAAACCTGATCTATATTTGCTTCAGCAAATAGGAAATTTATGGGCTCACATAAATAAAACTTCTTGGAAGAGGGTTGCCTTAAAGGGCAGTTTAATGCATGGGCTTGAAACATGTAAACAATATTTACAGTTTCAAGTCCCTACCTTGAATCCTCTTTCTTTAATGAATCGTCAATACCTAACTCCTCACAATCACAGGATGGCTATTTCAGCCCAGCTGAACACTCAACTAACTCTAGATACACAGGAAAGACAAATAAATATTTTATCTGTGAACATGGTAAAGTCTTGGCTTCATTCTCCTTGACTGAATTGAATGGTACTCATTCCTATAATAATCGAGATGACATGTGTTAAAGGATTTGCCTATTTATAACAATATAATTGTGTGCATAGTAGTCATAAAGATGATAAGCATAATGAGAGCAGTGAACACTTGCAGCACTTACTTCCATAATTCTAAAAACTTTGAATAGATTGACTTATAACTTTACAATAACTGCAACACATAATATACTATTACTATCTACATTATATTGATTAGAAAACCTACACACAAAGAGGTTAATTCACTTGACCTTGTTCAACCATCTGTGAAGTTGCAGAATTTGGGTTCCATCAGAAATTATCTGGCCCTAAAGGGTACAAATTAACCATTACAATGTGCTGTGCTTTTCCCCAGAAAATAAAGAAACCAAGGCACAAGAATTAAGTAGCTACTCTGAACTAATAAACTAGTGAATGGCTAAGGTAGAATACTACCTGTTTGATGGTAGAACTGGAAGTCCTAACTACTAGAATATATGAATGCATATAATGACTGTTATTGGATATATTTGAAAACAAACATGGTAGCCAAAATTGCATTTGGCTCTGAACCTAAGGAGAAGAGGGAGGGCAAATGTTACATGGAATAAAATAAGCTCTACTTAAGTTTCAATGAGTAGTTTTATTTTGGGTTTTGCTTCTTTCTTAAATGCATACCAAAAAGAAATCATCTTAAAACTCAGACTTAGCATGAAATAGATATGAGAATCTATTTCCTATTAGCTTCCATTCACATATCTGGAGCCAATCCTGGTTGATGAAATCACAGATAATATCCCCTAGTTTTAAAGGTATATCTCTGAAACCATTGTTGCTGAGCTACAGAAAGAAAGAAGTTGCATACAATACTGAGAAACCTAAGCCACAGAGAAATAGAAATTGGCAAGCTCAAGACTCTCAGTACAAAGGCCCCATTATAGACTAATAAAATTGAATCTCTGCATTCAGAGAGTCAATGTTAATGTTCAAATTTTCTGACCCTAACCCTAACACTAGGTTCAGTTATAAAGAAATGGAATCTAGGGCCTGGGCATCCCTATTTTTAAACAACTATCCAGTGCTTTTAATGTTCAGACAATGTTGAAAAATACTGCTCTAGGAAAAAAACAAAAAAAGCACTGTGTAACTAATTCTCCCATTGTGTAGGCAACAGCATCACTGTGTTATTGGGAACTTGCCAGAAAAATAATCCTGAAGAAGCTCTTCTGACTCTCCTAACCCTAAACATAAATAACAATGAATTCAGAAATTACTGTGTGCCCTAGTAAGGGGACATGTAGGTGCTGAGAGGTTCAAGGGTGACGGTTAAGACCAAGAGACCTTTATATTTTGGGGTTTTATACATGAGAAATATGACCAAGACCACATATGCCAAAAACAGGAGCCAAAAATTCTCTCTGAAAAGTCAGAAAGAACAAGTATCCAGTCACCAGTGCAGGCTCAAAAACAACGGAGCTACTCGACAACAACTAGAATATCATATGTATTTGAGGTTCCCATGATATATCCAAACATCATCTTGGAAAGGACCAGATGTCTTACAGGTTTGGTATTTGAGAGTTCACACGGAAGAAAAACATTTTTTAACTGAAAGAAATTATGCTACTTTAAACTTTTTTTTTAATCCTCTTAACCCACATCAGGATAAAGAGTGAGGGCAGGTTGTGGGACTTAAGAGAAAAAGTACATAAATTGTACAGAATAAAAAAAGCTTTATTTCCTTTGCATATTTAGGTGGTAGTATGCCCATTTTTGACATACAATTTCTAATTTCACAAATACTACTTTATTTTCCCTATATTTTTTGACCTTTTAATTCTCTCATTCTAACAGCAATTACTCTGCATCTTTGCTTCTGGACAGTTTTGTGACTGGAAAGAAGGCATTTGCCTAGAACCATCCCTTTATCAGCATTAGTTGCAGAAATCTAAACTCATTGAGGACTTTTTACAGAGTGCTCTGAGGAAACTATAAGCAAAGAGAAAGACCTCTGAAAAGAAACATCCAGATGGAATTTGCCTAATAGCAAGAGAAGAATCCAACTTCATGGCTGGGAAAAGTGCAGTGATTGTGAGCCTGGAAGCAGGAGAGACACAGGCATAATGGGTCCTCAGCAGCAGGGGGCGAGGGGGCAAAACTCCCAAATGAAATCACCGTATGTGCAACTAACTTTTTCTTTATTAACAATAACAGTTGATAACAATGTGTACTTACAGGTGTACAACGTTGACAGAAAAATAGCATAATGCTTTCAAACCTAATGAAGGCACTACAAACAACTAAGGCAGTATTTTCTTACAGTCAGGTAAAATCAAGAATCCAGTCAAAAATTAGGTCAATTTAAAGAAAAATAACGTCAAATTTATTGTACTCCTAAATACACTATTCATACTTACTACCCAAAAGATAGTTTTGAATTGATATATTAAATTTACAAACAATCAATAATTAAGACACTCAATAACCAATCCTTTTTTTTTTTTTTTTTCTTTTTTCTTTTTTTTTTTTTTTGAAACGGAGTCTCGCTCTGTCGTCCAGGCTGGAGTGCAGTGGCACGGTCTCGGCTCACTGCAAGCTCCGCCTCCCGGGTTCACGCCATTCTCCTGCCTCAGTCTCCCGAGTAGCTGGGACTACAGGCTCCCGCCACCACGCCCGGCTAATTTTTTGTATTTTTAGTAGAGATGGGGTTTCACCGTGTTAGCCAAGATGGTCTCGATTTCCTGCCCTCGTGATCCACCCACCTCGGCCTCCCAAAGTGCTGGGATTACAGGCATGAGTCACCGCGCCTGGCCCAATAACCAGTACTTTTTAAAAATATTAAATATAGAAGAAAATGTTTCCTTGAGCCAAAATTTGAGGCTGAGGGAAATGTGACACTTGCCTAGAAAGATGAGCCAATACACTTTAGCCTTTACCCAGGTAAAGAAAGCACTGCTATCATGGATTTTATCAGAAAAGAGAAAATCTCCTGGTATATCCAGCTAACCTACACTCCTAGTATATCCACATAAACACATATTACTCCAAAAATATCAATATCTGGAATTCAAGTCATTGATAGAATGCTAAGGCCCCAATTAAAAAAATAAATAAATAAACTATTGAGTAAATATATGGATTCATACACAGTAGTGCAAGCTTGTGCATTTTAAAAACTGGTTGTGGCTGGACACAGTGGCTCACACCTGTAATCCCAACACTTTGGGAGGCTGAGGCGGGTGGATCACCTGAGGTCATGAGTTCGAGACTAGCCCGACCAACATGGTGAACCCCATTTCCATTAAAAATACAAAAATTAGCTGGACTTGGTGGCAGGCGCCTGTAATCCCAACTACTAGGGAGACTGAGACAGGAGAATCACTTGAACCTGGAGGGCAGAGGTTGCAGTGAGCTGAGATCGTGCCATTGCACTCCAGCCTGGACAACAGAGTGAAAAACATAAAACAAAACAAAACAAAAAACTGGTTGAAATAACATTTTTATGGCTAAAATTTAATTAGCCAGGAAATCTAATTAATAGGTACGTTTTGAGAATATTCTATTCCTCAAATAGTGCAGTTTCTTCACGCCTTACAATACACTATAGCTTATTTGCTAGAAAATACTATTGTCTCACATTTTGTCTTTACATTTTGAATCATTTATATCTGGCATTTAATTGGGTAGTGATTTTTTAAATTTGATTTGCACTTATTTTAAAGATAATTATGCAGGGATTTTTTTTTTTTTTTTTTTTTTAGTTTATTCTTGCTTAGTGCTATCTAAACATGCAACTTTTGTTCACAGGAGGGCATCATTACTCAGAAAAGAAGTGATTTATGGAGTAATTAAAGCAAACTAAATCTTCAGTAACTAAATGTAAATTATAAGTGAATGCTCACTTGGTCTGACCTCTCTAATCTTTTTAAACATAAAATATTTATATTGTTGCCATTAGTATGTTAATAATCCTGGGTTTTAGAAATAGTTTTATTTAATTTTCACTTTGATTATTTGTTTTTTCTAAGTCAGAGATACTAAAATGAATGGACATTTTTACTAAAACTAGGAATAGTGCCAGACGAAAGCTAGATGATTTTAAAACTATGAATAAAATAGAGTTACAATTACACACATATACTCGCACGCTCATTTGTTTTCAGTTAAACATTTCTGAGTACACATATAGGTACCTGTCAATATTTCCTATGTAAGAGTGTATTTGTTTTTATATAGCACATAAGAATTCTCTCAAAATTATTAATGTATTCATTAAATTTGCTTATTTATTGTTCAAACATTATTCATTAAATTGTGAACAATAAATCATTAGAGATTCCCCTGCCATCAGCCACAATCTGTAACTGTTAGTTGGTGACAATTATATTTTTTAGATTAAACTGAATTGAAAAACTAAAACACTGATATTGATAAATGTTGCAAATATGTGAAGAACTCTTCCACATATTACTATTAAAAAATGTGAACAAATAAATAAATAGGCCAAGAATTTAGAAAGCAAGTAAGAGATGAATGAATGTTTGGGTTAATATTTTTATATAAATACAGCACTCTAAATTCAAACATACATAAAGGAGTACATACATGTTTTTACAGATAAGTAACTAGAAATTATGACTATATGGTGTATAATACAATGATGAATTAATATATTTACATCAACAATGATTTATTCAATATTTAGAGTTATAATTGATTTTATAAAAATATATTCAGACATCATAACATTTTTATTAAAATGTTTATATTATGGGTGACTGTATGTTCTTTTTGACATTTTATTAAAAAGAGATGCTTTAAAACATGCTTAATAATCTTGCTCAAATAAACTAGAAATTAGTTTATACATTCGTGGATATCATCAGAAATTTTAATAAAACTAACTTTTAGTAATATTTTATTTTATTTATGTTTCTTTTCTATGGAAAAGTAAAAGTGATGAGATTAACTCATTTCCACAACAGATTTCATGGTTCAGTTACAATCTGTTTTCTAAAAATGGGAAGTCGACTCAATATGAATGTTTAGCATGCAGTTAATATCTAGAATATATTACTATGATACTGATCATTTTTACTCCCCTTAAAATACGCTGTTAAGAAAAGAAATCAAGAAAGAAGAATGTTCTTAATATAACACAGCACAAAGAGGAATCATATTGTTATCTGAGAAATTCCTCATAAATGTATGTTTAGAAGTATTCTTGGAGGGAACTTGGTATACTTCTTTCACTTTCCTAGAGCATAATGTGATTTGTTCCGAAGTTAAACCACAATTAACTGTGTACAATCAGAAATCAAGTTTTTTGTTTGATGCAATAAAATACAACTTATTGATATAATAGAATATCACTCAGATTTATAAAGTTTCATTGTTATAGTTGTAGCTATGTTTTAGCCACACAAAAGCCAATACCATTGTGAAAATCAGCAGTATTCTATAAAAGTGGAACTGCTGCACCACATTCTGCTTGAATACTTGGTTCAAAAAGATATTTGACCTGATAATTACTTTACAATAAATTATAGAAACAGTATTTAAAATGTTATAATGTTCAATTTAAAAACTAATTATAACAATTTTCATGGTTAATAGCATTTAATATATTAGTTTTAAAACTACATAAACTATTTAATTTTTAAGTCTGTGTTTTCCTTTATTACTAAAGACAAAATTATTTTCTCCTAGAAAGTCTGCATTTATTATATTCTAATTACAATCTTATTGTTCTGGTTCTTGTGTAATGATAATGGAGAAATAACAAATTTGTCCCATGTCATACAAAGAGTGGAGAAAAATAACCTGTGTGCTTTTGATGAGTTAAACTGCTGTACCTACACTCATGAAATTTCAAGACAGTAACTCTCAATGACATTCCAGTTATTTCCGCCTATATCGCCATTCCCAAATACCCTAGTGATATCTACAATATTAGGCATATTGTAGCAAAACTTCTTTCATTTGTCTTTAGCATTTCATTGTCTTTAACCCCTATAAGTGACATCAGGTTTTAAAATTCAACTTTGTTCATTTATTTAAATGTACTCAAGCTTAAAAATGGCATTTAAATCAATGTATTTGGGAATATAGAATATGAGAGACAGAGATGGGTTTGGGGGAAGAGAGAGAGAGAGAGAGGGAAATATGGAGGGAGAGTTACAGAAAGAAGAAGAGAGATGAATACATCTAAGCTGTTTCTGATTATTTTCAATTATTGCTTGATTTAAACCTGCTTCTATCCATCTACTTCCCCACAAACCTGTTTCAGAGATTATTTGTCTAGAAAAACTTGATGTCTACTTGCTCTGAAGTTTTTGACTCTCCAGGATGGCACAGTTGTTAATGTATTAGTAGATTTTAAATCCTACTGCTTTCTGCAGATCTTTTTATGAATGCTTGTAAGGTATGTCAGAATTGGGTTTGAAAGCAAAATCATATGCTGCCATATGGAAAATTAGAAAGAGAGCAGTTTAAGACTGGTGATTTTTAAGAGAATGGAAATACATATTTTCACGTGAACTTCAAAAAATTTACATGCTATCTTAAATATCCTTCTCTGAGCTGAACCTGAGCATTGAAAAAAAAAAAAAAAAAAAGGAAGGTTCAAGTTGAATTGATATTAGGTAACCAGTACAATAATTCTGATATAGAAAAAAGTTTCTAGCACCTGAACTTGACCTAAGCTGACTTTTTTTTTTTCATGTCTGCTGTCTCACACTTGATGTGTCACCAGTCACACTATACTACTTCTGCACACGCCAGGTTGTGTGTTGCTGCTTGCTTTAATTATGTTCTTTACTCCTTCCTTTTCCATTTCTTTACTAATGCTTCTTGAGCACCTACTAAGTGTCAGACTTTGTGCTACATATACAGTGAGAAATAACATACAACATTCCCTCACAGTGTTTGCCAAAGCAAGATTCATATTCTAAAGAAGAAAGTTTTGTCATTTTTGCCAACATGGATGAACCTGTAGGACATTATGTTAAGTGAAATAAGTCAGAAATGGAAAGACATATACGCATCATTTCACTCCTTTGTGAAGTCTCATGGAAGTAGAGAGTAGACTGATGACTTCCAGGGCTGGAAAGATATTGGTCAAAGGATACAAAATTTCAGTTATGCAGAAGGAAGAATTTCAAGAGAGCTATTGTATAACATGCTGACTATAGTTAACAATATATAGCATTCTTGAAAAATGCTAAGAGAATGGATGTACCAGTTCTTACCACAAAAATGGTAACAATGTGAGGAAATGCATATGTTAATTACCTAGATTTAGTCATTCCACAATGTATATATACTTCAAAACATCATGGATGTAAATGTTCTCACCACAAAAAGGGTAACTATTTGAGGAAATGCATATGTTAATTACTTAGATTTAGTCATTCCACAATGTAAATATGCTTCAAAACATCATGTCATACTTAGTACAACACATACAATTGTATCTGTCCATTAAGAAAAATTTAAATTTTTAAAAAGAACATGATAAGGAAATGAAAAGGTGCTCTGCTTCCAGGTGGTAGAGATGGATGGCTTAGCTTTTTGACTAATACACTGAGTGAATATCTCATCCAGAATGAGTATGATTATTTAATTTCCATCTTCCCAATACAAGGGGAATTAAGAGCAGCTGGAGAAAAATTACAGCCATTGAAACTGCTGCTTTCCTTTCTCCATCATTCATATAAATTCTGCTGTACCTTTATCTCCTCTGTTCTATAATTTTTATCCCTTTTATTTATTGGCTTCTCTCCAGAAGTCATAAGCAATTTCAAGCACCTTCCCATTATAAAAAAATAACTAGCAATAAAAGCCATCCCCATGATCCTACAACCCCTGGAGATATTATTCAATGTTATTCTTCTATTTTTCTTTCAAGTTTTTTTGATTTTTGTTTTTTGTTTTTACTTTTTATTGCTATTGCTACTTCCTCGCATTCAACTGAACTATCATTTCAATACCACTGGTTTCTATATCCACCACATGACTATATATACACATGTGAAAGTCAATAATTGCCAAATGTAACAGATAAGTTTTTTCAATTCAACTGTTAAAAATACCCCAGAAGGATTTGCCATGTTTTTACTATCCGTTTGTAGACCCATTGCAACCATGGAGACCACAGGCCGCTGTTATTTCTTGCTCTATCTGCTTCTCTTTAATTATGTTTTATCTTCATTTCCTTGGCATTATGTCCTTTATGTAGCCATCTTCTAATTATTTGGGTAATTTAAACAGTTCTCCTGATTTCAGCTAATGAAAATAAATCCTGTAACTTGTCCTGAAATAGCAGAGGATGCTTTATTGACAATATGTTCAAGTCTGACCTCTTTGATATTTGAACCTCTCCTCTTCTGATATTCTTTATTGTAGTTACTAACACGACATCAACATCTTAGAAATCACTATTAAAATCTGCCTTGCTTTAATCTTACAATTCATTGATTGATTGTTGAATTCATATGAATTTCTGTTTGTATCCTCCTGAGTTGATTTCCTAATCTTTATGTTTATAATCACGTCAGTAACTTAACTTGTGTTCGCTTTATATCCTAACTGTGTCCACCTACTTATGTATCTTACCTATAACTATCCATAACCATCTTTCCAGTTGCTGTCAAGGTGCATATCACCTAATATATTTTCCCTACATACAACCGTTTATTGACTTCCCCTGTGTGTGAGATGAACTGACCAGATCCTTTCCATGACACTTAAAGCCATCATAGATTGTATGCCCATGAAGCCAGCCTTGTCACGTTACGATCAAACAACATATACTGCTTACATTCACCATAGTTTACACATTTTGTTTAGTATTTTTAAATTTTATTTATAATTCACATTGCAGTTCATCATTTTCTTAGTTTGTTTTGTCTCCTCTGCCAGGAATGTTCTTTCCATCTTCCTCTTTAATGAACTTACTTTCAACTTAATATTCTAGATTAATTTCTGGATGAGTGTTATTACCTCAGGAATAATTTCATGTCCCCGCCCTGCACATGCACACTGCATAAACCTGGATATCCACAAGCTTCATTATGTGCATCTCTCTTTCTTATTCACTTCACAATTTTATAACAATCAGATTATAGGAGAGTCGTCTGTAATATACTCCAAACTCCTTTGGGGGCAGTAATTCCATATTATTTATAGTCTTTGTCTTTGTATACAATTTTACAGGTGCTCAATACATATAGGCTTCTAATTCCAAACAATATATGTGAAAAATGAATGAAATATGCCATTGTAATAAAGCTTGAATGCTGGGAGTTTAGAATACTAGCTGTTTATTGTTGTTTAAAAAATGGAATAACTGTTTTCCACTTCACTTGGTTATCATGAAAAAAGTGTATGTAAGGTCTTGAAGAAATATCAACATGAATAAAATAAAATATATTGCAAAAATCAAGGTAAATATAACATCTTTTGTTATTCTATAAGAAGCAAATTATGTAAGAGTTGCCATGTCTTAAAAAATAAGTTTCATTCAGGAACAAAAGCTACTAAACCAGGGCCACTTTACAGAAGGGACCTTTGCTTAAATAATTTAATTTGCCTTGTATCATCTGGCCAGCAGTTAAAAGAACGAGTTATAAATTAGCAAAGTCTGTTATATGTTAAGGTGAAATTCAGCATACAAAAATCAATATGAACAGAAGGATCTGATTTTCATAAATTTAACCTAATTATTTGAGATAATTATTCTTCCCAACATTTTCTTACCTTCTTTTGCCCTCATCAGCAAAATCACCAAGACTCTTACTCTTTACATATTTTTCCAGTGGTTTCTGCTTGTTATAAACTATACTGACATTGTGAGCTCTCAAAATATTTCTTAATTAGGTAAGGCATAATTTTCTATTTTTTATAGGTTTTCATGTTGAAAACTGCTTTGAACATTAATAGAAAAAAAATCAGGGTTAAATAGTGCTTTAAAACCTCAGTTTTAGGAAGACTATTCTCTGAAAAGCATTATTTCCTATGTGGATACTGCAAAGGTTTAAGTTACAAATATTGTCGATCTCACAGCTGTTCTCCTTTAAGCTATCATTATGTCAATTTTCCTTTAAACCGTTATTTATGATGCACAAATAGCTTTTATATTTCAAAAAAGGAATTTTTTCAGAAGAGAGAACAATACTAGAAGCTGCTTAATAGTAAATCATATCTCATATTTTGTTCTATGTGACCTTTTTTATGGCCTTCAAAGTTTGACCCTAATGTAGATATGTGATTGTCAATGATTTATTTTCCTTTTCTTTTCTCTTACTATTTTTTTTGTGGACTGCTGTTAGTGTTAATCTTTGTAGTTTATGTTACAGGTCATCAGACTATTAAGAACCATATCTGTACCTAATGGAGAGGACTATATATTGCCTGTAGATAGTGACATGAGGTAGACACTGTGACCTAATGGATTTTGTGTCTCTTTTGATTTGAGAGTGAGAGCATCTTCCTTTGTGTTATATATAATTGTTTTATATTAGGCAGATGCATTCAGTTGTTTAAATATGAGTCAAAATGTGAAAATGTGTGCTGAGTGACAAAAATGTGAAATCTTTACTTCAGTACCCATTTGCCCTCAGATGCAGCCATTGACTTTTCCATCCTTCCTACTATTTACTTCAGGGTAATTAACCTTGGAAGATGTGTTCCTTAGACTCCCATTTCAGCTGACTTATGGTTTGGTTCAACCAGTCACTGATAAAGGAAGAAAGCAGTGTATTTCTCCTTTTCCTGAGCCTCTGGCAGCATTTTTGACAGTGTTAGTTTACATATATGGCTCCAATTCTTACTAGAGAAACCCCCTCATGAAACCAGGTTCCACTGAGTGATTCTGGCTCCTGATGTCTTTCATCACAAAAGTAAGGCAGCTTCTTTCTTTTGTGCCTCCATTTGGTCGTAGCCTCCAGCTCTTGGTAATCTCTGGGCTGATTTGTTATCTGCTTGCCTTCTCCATCATTTTATAATCAATACTTGAATTAAATAACATCTATTTTAAGTACCCAGAATGGCTTCTGTTTTCCTATTGAACTCTGGTAGGTATAGGAAAAGACAGCAAATACCAGTATCAGTGGATATAGATCCTGCTGGTGCAGATGAATTGTTGGAGTTAGGGAGCAGAGGGAGTAAACCAGAGGAGAAGAACTGGTCAGAAAATAGGATATTTGAAACGGCTATTGCATTTGCAATTATTAATAATAACTAAGTCTAACCATAGAAATGAATGTCCGAGATACTTGGATGAAGTGCCATTGTAAGAGAAAACAAATTGGAACTGAGAGGTCAGAGGATTGAAAAGAACCTGACAAAGACTTTCTCCATGACCAAAATTTTGTCAGGCTTTTCTGAGTAATTTTCTCCTCTAGGTCCCAACCTCTGGATTTCTGTATCTGTATTTGCCTTACCCAATTTTAGGAAGAAATTCTGCTGAGTCAGTTTTAGCCAGAATCCCCACGTTCTATATCTAATTGTCCACAATATCTGAGTAAAATCCTCATCACCTACCATCCTTCAGGTGATATCTCATTACCCTGGCCTGCCTTCAGCAAAAATCCTCTTAGGTCTGTTTAACTGGAACCTTGACCCCCAGTCTTGATGTTTTCTGTTTCTCATTCACTGACTTTATGGCTGCGACATAAGTGTGTGGTGTAAAGGCATTTGATTTAAAATTAGGGAGAACATTGTTTAGGAAAGAGGAGAATGGTCTAGAAAAGGCAATGGAGAGGACGGAAGACAGCTCTCCTTGTCTAAATTTCTTAGACTTGCAGGAAAGAAAACAACCCCAACTTAAGAGAGCTTCAAGAAAAGCAGCATCCTTAAGGGACAACACTTTTTAAGTAATTAAAAAAAGGAGGAAAATACCAGAGAGCGTGTTGAGAATGTGTGGGATTTTACCAACATACGAACTGAATCCCCAAGGACTCAGTGGAAGGGATTCAAAATTTAGAAACAGTAATAAATGTGAGTGAGAAAAGCAGATATATAGATATATAGAAAATATAATCCAGGGAATAGGAGATCAACAGCAAGTTCTGAGTTTGTTGAAGGCAGGTAGGGATTTTTGTCTGTTGGTTACAAAGCAGATGATGGTATTGTGTCTTGGAGTGATAATGAGGGATAAGGTGAAGGGGAGTACACATAGGCAGTTGATGACTAAGAACTCCTGGACTGTTACTCCTGTTTATAAAGTTGGAATGAATCATTCTTTTCCTCTCAATTTCCGAGTATTTCACGGGTTGTGATCTGACATGTATTACCTTTCGAATGGAATTATTTTCCCATTCCCATACAGGATCAATT
Source organism: Theropithecus gelada (assembly GCF_003255815.1). Classification (NCBI taxonomy): domain Eukaryota; kingdom Metazoa; phylum Chordata; class Mammalia; order Primates; family Cercopithecidae; genus Theropithecus; species Theropithecus gelada. The sequence goes on from NC_037679.1 coordinate 46,012,560, forward strand.
TCTTAATACTTACAAAGTTATCCGGAAAAGCCAGAAATGTCCATCATACCTAACCCTTATTCTTCCAGAAATAGGTAATACAAAATGTCAGGGGAAATATTTGTATTTTATCACCTGATGGAGTGTCAGAGATTTTAGTGATTTGCCATTGGAATTTTTAAAAAATCTTATGTGAATATCAAACTGGCCCATTGTTTTCTACCAGCCACTAACCACAATAGTTTTCCTTATTTCTTTGCATTCCTAAATGCTGTCAGCCACTCTTAGGGACTTATCATCCTGAAATTCAGGACTGGCACTGGATCTTGGTCAATAATCATTTTCTAAAGTATAATTGACACCTCTGTAAACCTATAATTAGCTTTATACAACACAAGATGCCACATATTTAGAATTGTTGAAAGATTAGTTAAGAGTATTTTAATAACCTTAAATTTGCCAGACTTGTGTCAGTACCTGGGTTGAATAGAGTATCTACAGATTTGCTACTCAGGTATGATTTTGTTTGATTCATTTAATTCAGCCTGTGATTATTGAATGCATACTGTGCTAGATACTCAAAATCCAAAAAAGATAACTAAATGTTTTGTTCCTTTTGAACTGCTTTAGTTATGGTTTCTAAAGCTTTTAAAATTCTTTACATAGTATTGTATTAGGCCGACAGTTTGAAAAAGATCATTCATTAATTTTTCACTAACTATTTCAAGCATTCTGTGTCCTTAGCAAGGTAGCAGAATACATAATACATTAAAAATTATAATGTTACTCTATATCTTAAAAAATACTTTTCTTTTATGATTTTAGCTACATCATTTTATTTTATTTGGCTATTTCTCATTATAAGTGATATATTGTAATTGAAATAAGTCTTTGTCAGTGATAAAATATAGTATCTCATATCCACACATACATTCTTCAGTTATATGTATAACATTTCATAAGTATTTTTCATTGACAAGACAATGCTGATTTCAACTAAATTTATTTACAGTAATTTCTAAGTCAAATACTTAAGTGACAGATGCCTAAATTATCTAAGCCATCAAAGAAATTTGCAGTTTCTCAACAGTTCAGCTGTTTCACCTGTATAAAAAGGCACACTTACGGCACATTTTTAAAGAGAAATTGTGAGAATAAATTCACAATGTTTACTGCCTTTAGAAAACCTATGCTTGACGAAATTTGGTAAGTAATGCAGGAGCTGGCATACTAAGTTTTGGATGTGATTAAAATTTTGGTTAAGCATTTAACTGATAGATGTATAAACTTCACTTTTGCAGAAGTACGATTACTGGAATTTATGATACACACATTTCAACACTCATAGGAGTTGCCAAATTTCTCTACAAAGTGATTGTTGCGAATTATATTATTACCAGAAATTCATATTTGTCCTTTGTGTATCCACATTAATATTGTTTATGAATACTAGTTTTTAATGACTGTGTGATATGAAATGATATTATGTTTATTTAATTTTAATTGTCTTGATTACTAGTGGGATTGAACAACCATTTCTTTCTTTTTGTTGTTGTTTTTTACTCTTATTTTAGATTCAGCAGTTATGTGTGCAGATGTGTTACCTGGGTATCGTGTGTGATGCTTAGGTTTGGAATATGAATGATCATATCACCCAGGTACTGAGCATAGTACAGGATAGGTATTCAACCCTTGCCCCCTACCCTCCTTAATCCCTCTAGTAGTCTCTAGTTTGTATTCTTGCCACCTTTATGTCCATGAGTACCCAGTGTTTAGCTCCCATTTATGAGTGAAAACACATGGTATTTGGTTTTCTATTTCTGCATAAGTTTGCTTAAGCTAAAGGTTCTCCGGCATCATTCATGTCGCTGCAAAGGGCATAATTTTGTCGATTTTTATGGCTGCATAGAATTCCATGGTGTATATGTGCTACATTTTCTTTATCTAATCAACTATTGATAAGCACCTAGGTTGATTTTATGTCTCTGTTTTTGTGAATAGTGTTTTGCCTCAATGAACATGTGAGTACATATATGTTTTTGATCGAATGATTTATTTTCTTTTGGATAGATACCAAGTAATGGGATTACCAGATCAAGTAGTAGTTATGGTTTAAATTATTTAAGAAATCTCTGAACTGATTTCCACAGTGGCTTAACTAATTTACCTTCCCACCAACAGTGTATAAGCATTCCCTTTTCCCTGCAGCCTTGCCAGCATTTTTTATTTTTACTTTTTAATAATAGCCATTATGACTGATGTGAGATTGTATCTCATTATGGTTTTTATTTGCCTTCTCTGATGATTTAGTGATGTTAAACATTTTTCCATAAGTTTATTGGCCGTTTGTATGTCTTCTTTTAAGAAGTGTCTTGAACAACTTTTGCTTTATCCGTCGAGAATCCTGGTTTCTACCACTTGAGTTGTCCTTACAATTATTTTTGTAAAAAAAAGCTTTTTATTCATTTTTAATTTTTATTTATCAATGTATAGAATATATATATATTCTCTATATTAATGCTTTGTTGCAAATATATGGGTTGCAAATACATTTTTATTGCATTTCATTATGTATACTTTTATTAGAATTTTAATCAAGAACATTGTAGTTTCAAATGCTACTATAAGAAATAATAGAGAGAAGACCTGTGTACACTTTATCCAGTTTCTTACAATGGTAAAATTTTGCAAACCATATTATAAAACAACTAACATATTGGTGTTTGTACAATTCATGGATCTTACTCAGATTTATCCAGCTTTACTTACATCTGTGTGTGTGTGTATGTGCACGTGTGTGTGTGTGTATGAAAGAGAGAGAGAGAGAGTATATATGTGTTTAGCTCTATATAACTGTACCACATGTGTAAGTTCACATATACACCACCACATTCAGGATATACTGAACAGCTCCATTATCAAAAGGATCCCTCCTGTCGCCTTTATATTACCACGCCCATCTCTTCCCAACAATTCTCTGCCACTGATCACCTCCACTTCAGTCACTGTCCCTAACCACTAGCATGCACTAACCTGTTTTCATTTCTAAAATGTTGTCATTTGAAAATGTCTTATATATGAAACAATACAGTTGCTCACCTTTTGAATGTGGATATTATTTAGTTTTTATTTTTATTTTAATTCTGGTGTACATGTGCAGGATGTGCAGGTCTGTTACATAGGTAAACATGTGTCATGGTGGTTTGCTGCACCTATCAAAACATTGCCTAAGAATTAAGCTCAAGATGCATTAGCTATTTTTCCTAATGCTCTCTTTTCCCCAACTGCTCTCTCTGACAGGCCCCAGTGTGTGTTGCGCCCTAGTGTGTGTCCATGTGTTCTCATTGTTTAGCTGCCACTTATAAGTGAGAACATGCGGTGTTTAGTTTTCTATTCCTACGTTGGTTTGCTGAGGATAATGGCTCCGTCTCCATCTATGTCCCTGCAAGGACATGATTTTATTCCTTTCTTTTTTGTGGCTGCATAGTATTCCATAGTGTATAGGTACCACATTTCTTTTTTTATCCAGTCTATCATTGATGGACATTTGGATGAATTCCATGTATTTGCTACTGTGAATAGTGCTGTAATGAAAGTACGTGTGCATGTATCTTTGTACAAGAATGATTTACATTCCTTTGGGTATATACCCACTAATGGGATTGCTTGGTCAAATGATATTTCTGGTTCTAGATCTTTGGGGAATCCCCACATGGTCGTCCACAATGGTTGAACTAATTTACATTCTCACTAACAGTATTAAACCATTTTCCTATTTCTCTGCAACCTTCCCAGCATCTCTGTTGTTTCTTGACTTTTTAATAATTGCCATTCTGACTGGCATGATACGGTATCTCATTGTGATTTTGATTTGCATTTCTCTAATGATCAGTGATGTTGAGCTTTTTTTCCATATATTTGCTGGTCGCATCAATTCTTCTTCTGAGAAATGTCTGTTAATGTCCCTTGCCCACTTTTTAATTTTTTTTTTTTAATAAATCTGTTTAATTTCCTTGTAGATTCTGGATATTAGACCTTTTCTGATGAATGGCTAAATTCCTGGACACATACACCTTCCCAAGGCTGAACTAAGAATAAGTTAAAACCCTGAATAGACCAATAACAAGTTTTGAAATTGAGGCAGTAATAGCCTACCAACCAAATAAAAGACCAGAACCAGATGGACTTAGAGCTGAATTCTACCGGAAATACAAAGAGGAGTAGACACTCTTCCTTCTGAAACTATTCCAAGCAATTGAAAGGAGAGACTCCTCCCTAACTCATTCTATGAGGCCAACATCATCCTAATACCAAAATATGGCAGAAATACAACAAAAAAGGAAAACTTCAGGCCAATATCCCTGACAAACATTAGTGTAAAAATTCTCAGTAAAATTCTGGAAGGCCAAATCCAGCAGCCCATCAAAAAGCTTACCCGCCACAATCCAATTGGCTTCATCCCCGGGATGCAAGGCTGGTTCAACATACACAAATCAATAAATATAATTCATCACATAAACAGAACTAAAGACAAGAAACACATGATTATTTAATTAGATGGAAAAAAAGGACTTCAATAGAATTCAACATTTCTTCATGTTGAACTCTCATAACCTTATGAACTCTCATAAACTAGGTATTTAAGAAACTTACCTCAATATAATAGCCATTTATGACAAACCCACAGCCAATACCATACTTAATAGGCAAAAACTGGAAGCATTCCTATTGAAAACTAGCACAAGACAAGGATGCCCTCTCTCACCACTCCTACTCAACATAGCATTGGAAGTTTTGTCCAGCAGAATCAAGCAATAGAAAGAAATAAAAATTCCTCTCTTTAAATGGGAAAAGAGGAAGTCAAATTCTCATTGTTTACAGATATCCTGATCCTATATCTAGGAAACCTTATCGTCTCAGTCCAGAAGCTTCTTAAGCTGGTAAGCAACTTCACCAGTGTCTCAGGATACAAAATCAAAGTGCAAAAGTCACAAGCATTCCAATACACCAACAACCAGCAAGCTGAGAGCCAAATAATGACTGAGCTACCATTCACAATTGTTACAAAAAGAATAAAATAGCTAGGAATACAGCTAAAAAGGGATGTGAAAGACCTCTTCAAAGAAAACTACAAACCACTGCTCAAGGAAATCAAAGAGGACACAAAGAAATGGAAAATTGTCACATGTTCATGGATAGGATGAATGTGGATTTTTATTTAGCATAATCCTTTCAAGATTCTTCTGAGTTATTGAATTTGTATATAGTCTTTTCTTTTCCATTTAGAATAGTATTCCATTCTGTGCATATATACAGTTTAGTCATTCACCTGTTGGATAACTGAGCTATTCCCAGTTTGAGCTCTAATAATTAAAACTACCATGAATATTTTTGTTCAAGTTTTTTTGAGAAGATAAGTTTTCAAATGATAGTTTAGTTTGTATGTAATTACGTGTTTACTTTTACAAGAAACTGACAAATTTGTTCCCAGAGTATATGCACCATTTTACCTTCCCACCGGCAATATATGATTGACCCAGTTTCTTTGCATCTTCATCTGCATTTGGTGCCCTATTTAAAAAAAAAAAAATTATTTCAGCCATTCTGGTGTAGTGATATTGTGGTTTTGATTTATATTTTCTTGTTGCATAATAATGTTGAATAGCTTTTCATGTGCTTATTTGCCATTTTTATGTCTTCTTCATAACTTTGGCCATTTTATAATTAGACTTTTTGTTTGTCTGGCTGTTGAATTTTGATTTTTCTTTTTGTGTATTCTAGACATAAGACTTTGTAGGATAGGAGATTGGCAAATCTTTTTGCCTTGTCTGGTGTTGATCTTTTTATTTTCTTTATAGGTCTTTGGCAGAGCCCATATATTTCTATTTAAATTATGGAATGATCTTGTCTATGTCTATGAAAATTATTTCTGGCACCTTTACTAAAATTGTATTAAATAGCTTTAGATAATTCTGCAAACAAATGTCATCCCTACTATACTGATTCTTCCAATTCATGAACAAAAGTTATGTATCTTCATTAATTTAAGCCTACTTGATTTTCTTCATCAGCATTTTGTAACTTTAATTGTACAAATCCATACAGAGTCTTTTAAGTGTTTACCTAAGTATTGCAAATTATTTGGAGTGATTGTACATAGTATTGTGTTTTCATTAAATTTCTGCATTTTCATTTTTTTATATTGAAATGTGTGTTGTTTTTTTTTAATTGATCCTGAGACTTAAAACATTTAGGCATTTTGGGAGTTCGAATTGTTGGAATTTCTTATGTAATAAGAAATAATCATGTAGTCTACAATTGGTGAGTTTCGTCTTTTTCAATCTGTATTTCTCTATCTTGCCTTATTACACTGAATAGAATTTTCAGTGCTATGTTGAATAAGAGTAGAGTGAACAGATGTGCTGTCCTTATTTCCAATCTCGTATAGGAGAGAATTCAGTCTTTCACCATAAAGAATTGTATCAGCTATAAGCTTAGGGTGATGTTAATTTTCAAGTTGACGTAATTCCCCTCTATTTCTAACTTTTTAAGAGCTTCTATCATGAATGGTTAATGGATTTTGTTAAATGCTCTTGTGTCAATGGATATGATCAACTGATTTTTCTTCATTAGTTAGTGGATATGGTAGATTACATTATTGATTTTTGAGTGTTGAACCAGCTTTGAACCAAGAAATAAATCCTACTTGATCATGGTCTACAATTATTTTCATATATATTGCAGTTGATCTTCTAATATTTTGAGATTCCTTATATATCAACTTTTTTACATGCAAAATTGTGAGAGATATATGTCTATAGTTTTATTTGATTTTGTACTATCTTTGTGAATTTTGGTATTAGGGTGATACTAGCCTAGTGAAATGATTTAATGAATATTCCCTCTTCTAAAATTGCTAATTCTTTGAATGTTGTGATTCTCTAGTGAAACAATCTTAGATTGGTGATTTCTTTTCTGGGAACTTTTGTATTAATAATTTCATTTTAAAATGATTGATTATAAGGCATCGTGTTTGAGTTTCACTCATTTGTGCTTTCTGAAGAACTGTTCCATTTTTTTTTTAAATTAATATTCCCCAAGGCACTTATAGCATTCTTCTTTTTTTTTTTTGTCTTGAGATAGTCTCACTCTGTCACTCAAGCTGGAGTGTAGTGGCATGATCTCGGCTCACTGCAATCACCTCCTAGGTTAAGCAGCTTTCCTGCCTCAGCCTCCAGAGTAACTGGGATTACAGGCACCTGACACCACACCCAGCTAATTGTTGTATTTTTAGTAGAGACTGGGTTTCACCACGTTGGCCAGGCTGGTCTTGAACTCTTGTCCTCCAGTGATCTGTCTGCCTCAGCCTCCCAAAGTGCTGAGATTACAGGCATGACCCACCGTGCCCAGTCAGTATTCTATTATTAATGGCTGTAAAATTTATATTATATCCCCGATTTCATTTCTCATATTGACAATTTGTGTTTTCTCTTTTATTTCTGCTAGTCTTACTAATTAATTTTATTTTGAAGAACCAGTGTTCATCAGTGTTCTCTATCATTTTCCAATTTTCAATTTTATTGATTTTTGCTCTGAATATTTCCTTCCTGCTTTTTGCTCTGAGTTTAATTTGTCCTTCTATTTTCCAGTTTCTTGATGTAGAAACTTTGAGTTTTGACTTGAGACTAGTCCTTGTTTGTAATGTAAGCACTTCATGCTATAAATTTTTCTCTCAGCATTGCTTTAGCTGCATCTCTTGCATTTTTGTATATTCCATATGTACTTTCATTCTGGTCTACATTTTTTTAAGATTTTATATTTGACTTACAAACTATTTAAAAATGTGTTGTTTAATTTTCATGTGTTTAGAGATTTTCCTGTGGTCATTCTATTATTGATTTCTACTTCATTGTCATTGTTGGCAGAGAACACATTCTGTCTGATTTCATTTATTTTAAATTTATTGAGATTTATTTTATGAATTAGCATACAGACTATTTCAATTAATATTCTGTTGATTTTTGAAAAATGTGTATTCTGCTGTTGTTTGGTGAGGGGTTCTATAAATATTGGTTAGATCCTGCTGGTGGATTGTGCTGTTCAGATTTTCTATATCCTTTGTGATTTCCTATCTAGTAATTCTCTCAGTTGCTAAGTGGGATACAGTTTCCAGTTATATTTTTGGATTTGTTTTTTACTTTTTCAGTTCTAGATATTTTTGCTTCATGAATTTTGAAGGATTCTTGTTTACTCAGGACACAGTTGGGATTGTTAGGTATCTTGTTAAATGGATCTTCTGCTATTATTAAATTTCTTTCTGTCTCTAATAGCTTTCTTGGATTTGATATCTAGTTTATTAGGCCATATATATTATATATGAATAAAGTCACACATGCTTCTGTTTTATCCTAAATGTTTTAAACAGCATTTCCCTTTCCATCCTTTAACTATCAGCCTACCTATGTTGTTGAATATGAAATGTATGTCTTCACTTTGTTTAGGGGAAGACTCTCAGGTTCACTAAGAAGGACTCTGTGGCTGGGTCTCTCTTGTTGGTTCTGCCCATCTTTATTGGGCTATCCCAGTGGAGTAAGGAAATATCAGGCCTAAATGGGATGGCCAGAAGAATAGCCACTAACTGATGCCAGAATTTCTGATCATTCATTTGCCATTGGTGTTTCACTCACCTGATATTAGAGGGTATTCATTTCAACATGGTGAAAAACTTAGCCTACATAGGATGCCTTGTTTTACTAGGTTTCAGGTTAAGAAATGCCTGCAAGGCTTCTTCTGTTGTGTGGGCATATGTAAGACGCATACTGCTGATGCAATGTTCTCAAATCCAGGGTTCCAAACCAGTTATCAGCATTGTCTTTTGCTTGCCTCTTGAGTAATTTATAGAGTTTATAGTTGTGCTTAGCAGGGAGAAGCAAGAAGAAATAGTTCTACATCATATCCAGATTGGAAATGATGCTGGTTTTGGACATTTTGAATATAGCAACTTTAGAGCTATCAATTTTATCATTATTTTTCCTTATGATTTATACATTTTAAGTCTTGTTCAAGTATTTTTCCCTACACTGATGTCACATGATATTACATATTTTCTATCAAAATACATGTGTTTTTACCTTTAGACATTAAAATCTTTAATCCACTTGATTTTATCTACTTTAAAGAAATAATCTAATTTTGAAATTTTCTCATAGTCTAGTGAATTTTCCTGGTAACATGTGCTAAAAAGTTTCCTGCTTTTAAAATACATTTTTTTCATATATGTTTTGTGTTTCTAGGCTATAATTTTATGGCGATACATTTATATTTCACCCTGTTAATATGACTTAATATGACAATATTTTTATAACCATAATAATTCATTTTTAATTGATACAGTGAGTCACTACATATTTATCAAAAATTGTCTTAGGTTTTAACACTTTCCACTTTTATAAAATCACCTTGTTCAGTTTCATCAAAAACTATGTTGTGTATTTGAATGAAATTACATTTACTTTACAGGTTAATTTGGGCAGATTTTCCAAGTTTTCAAATCTTCTCTTCCATAAAATTTGTTTCTCCATTTATTTAAACATTCTATTCCTACAGAATGTCAAAATTTACCTGTAAATGTTTTGCATAATTTTTATATATGTATTTCTTTTTCTTTCATTTTTTGGGGGGAGGGTGAGGAACAGAGTCTCGCTCTGTCACCTAAGCTGGAGTGCAGTGGCGCGATCTTGGCTCACTGTAACCTCCACCTCCCAGGTTCAAGCAATTCTCCTGCCTCAGCCTCCCAATTAGCTGAGACTACAGATGTATGCTGCCATGCCTGGCTAATTTTTTTTGTGTTTTAGTAGAGACAGGGTTTCACTGTATTGCCCAGGCTGGTCACAAACTCCTGACCTCAGGCTGATAGATATATTTCTAGGCACTGTTATCTCCCATGGCTTTTGCAAATTATTTATTCTTTAAGCTTTTATTATCAAATTATTTGTCATATATAATATATATGAAAGGGATGTTCTTTCACCAAATAAAGTTACTGAATTCTCTTATAATTATATTAATTCCAATTCTCTTATAATTATATTAATTCCAAAGAAGATTACTTAGATATTTTCTGTAATCATTTTTATGGTCTGAATGTTTGTGTTACCCTGAAATTCATGTGTTGAAATCTAATCACAATGTGATGATATTCCAAAGTTGACCCTTTGGGAAGTGATTAAGCAATGAGGAAGAAGCCCTCTTGAATGGGATGAGTACCCTTATAAAAGAGGCCCCAGAGAGCCACCTTACCTATTCCACCATTTGGAGAACAGGGAAAAGGTGCCCGCTATGAACCAGGAAATAAGCCCTCACTAGGCACTGAATCTGCTGCTTATATTGAACTTGATCTTGGACTTTCCAGCTCACAGAATAGTGAGAAATAAACTTTTATTGTTTATAAAGTACCTAGTCTGTGGTATTTTGTTATAGCATCCTGAGTAGATTAAGAGATCAATTATAAAATGAAAAAAAATGAGACTTTAAAATTTTTGTCAGAGGTACATTTCTAGGAACTTTCTGAAGAAGACCTTAGGATTTTCAAGGTTACGATCATATTGTCAACAAATAGTTACAATTTGACTTCCTCCAGAATCTATAATGAACTCAAACAAATCAGTAAGACAAAAACAAACCATCCCATCAAGAAGTGTGCTAAAGACATAAAAAGACAATTCTCAAAAGGAGATATACAAATTGCCAACAAACATATGAAAAAATGTTCAACATCACTAATGATCAGGGAAATGCAAATCAAAACCACAATGCAATACTGCTTTGCTCCTGTAAGAATGACCATAATGAAAAAATCAAAAAACTAGACAGTGGCATGGATGTGTGAACAGGGAACACTTCTACCCTGCTGGTGGGAATATAAAATAATACAGCCACTATGGAAAACAGTGTGGCGATTCCTTAAAGAACTAAAAGTAGAACTACCATTTGATCCAGCAATCCCACTACTGGATATCTACCCAGAAGACAATAAGTCATTATTCAAAAAAAAAAAGAAAAAAAGAAAGAAAGAAAGAATACATGTACAACCATGCTTATAGTTACACAATTCACAATAGCAAAATCGTGGAACCAACTCAATCACCAAGTGGATAAAGAAACCGTGGTATTATATGATATATAATTTATATTATATGATGGAATACTATGTAGCCATAAAAAGGAATGAATTAATAGCATTTGCAGTGACCTGGATGGGATTGGAGACTATTATTCTAAGTTAAGTAACTCAAGAATGGAAAACCAAACATCGTATGTTCTCACTGATTTGTGAGAGTTAAGCCAGGAGGACACAAAGGCATAAGAATGATACAATGGGCTTGGGGGGAAGAGCCGGTGGGGACAGGGAAAAAAGACTACAAATATGGTGCAGAATATGCTGCTCAGGTGATGGGTGCAGCAAAATCTCACCAATCACCACTTAAGAACTTACGCATGTAACCAAATACCACCTGTACATTAATGACTTATTAAAAAATAACATAAGGGTGAGAAAAGATAAACAAAATAAAAATTTAAATTCAATGTTACTGTTTCTCTGATCTTTATTCTTTATTTTGTTTTCCTGAACATGTCCCCCAATACAATTTTGAATAGAAAATTTGTTGATCTTAATTTTAAAAGGCCTGCTTCTAAGATTGTATGATGAAACAGGATATACTTTTGCAGGTTTTCGTTAGATATTCTTATCAGGTAAATGAAGTTCTCTTTCATATCTCTTCTATTTGTAGGTTACAAAGAATTGATTTCTATGTTTTTATTTTCTTTTTATAATTGTGTGTCAAAATTGACCAAATAAACTTTGCGCATCTACTTATAACTTTCTAAAAATATGTTACAAGCTTGTTTAAATTAGTAGATGGTAAGCTATCCCTTAATTTCTGAGAAAACATATATTTTATCACGATGTTTTATTTTTGTGTATACATTGGTGGTACAGGTTTCAATTTTTTTTAATTTTTTTAATGTTTGAAAATGTCATTAACCTTCAATCTTTCTCACATTGACCTAAACAAGTTTTGATATGAAGGTTATATACCAGCAAAATTAAGTGTTCTAGAAATTTGTCATTTTTAATACATTCCGGTTAAAAAATTTTGTAGATAAGATAAAAATTATCTTTTATGTGAGAGTTTGCTAACATGTGCCACTAAAAATTTTTCTAGAACAGTAGTGGGTTTTGTATTTTTGTGTGTGTGTTAATGTGTGTGTGTGTATCGAGTGGATGTGTCCCTGCAGTATCTGTTGTTAGCAATCATTTTTCACTTTTATTTTAGTACCAAACATTTTGTCTTGGTCGAACTAATCAGGGGTTATCATTTATTTTGCTTATTTTTATTTTTAATTCTTTTATTATTTCTCATCACGTTATTATTGTATAATCATATATCACCAATAATTTGATATGATTTTATTTCTTATTTTGTTACAATTATTTTAATGCATAATATATTGCTTTCATTTTTGGTTTCTTGATTTTTCTTTTACATTCTTATTCCACTTTTTTTCATTATTTCAGTATATTCAGTTGCGTTCCTATTATTAACCCGTTGAATTATACATGTTACATTAATTTTCAAGCATTCTTATTTTCAAACATTCTTTTTTCATCAGATATCAAATATATAATATATATTTCAATTTATACACTATTCATACAGCACAATTGTTGAATTTAATACTTTTGTCATTCAGTTCTACATATTTTAAATTTATGTTTACTTCACTTTTGATAGATATAATATTTAAATTGTTAATTATTTTAACATAATCCAACAATTTTAAAAAAATGTGTTTTTCCATTCTTTTTGTATTTTCATTATTTCTTTTTACATTTTATTTTATTTATCTTGATATCTTTAGTAATTTGGAGACTTGCTTTGTTTCCTCCTATTTGGATGAATGTTCCATGTGTATTCTTCCACATCTGTTGGGTACAGACAAAAGTCCATTAAATCAAGCTTATACATCAATTTATTTCACTTATTATTTTTCTATGGTTTTAAAAATTGTTCTTTCTGGTTAATCTAGCATTTATTGAGAAATAGGCATACTAGTTTGGTCAATATTTTGAAGCTTTTTGTTATAAATATTAAAGTTCAGAATCATTTTATATTCACAGTGAATTTCTCCTTCCATAATTTATAAATGTCCATTTTTATCATTTACAATGATTTCTTCTCCAAAGTTTGCCTTCTCAGAAAAAGAATAGAAATATTCCTGTGGCAGAGATAAAGCCCAAACTGAAAATCACAGTAGTACACTTTGCAAAGATTTTGAGACAGGAAATATGTCTTAATATGCCATTGTCTTTGATTTTAATCTGTATAGTAGGATACAGTGTGGCCCTTTTAAACTGCCTAAAGCAGGAATTTGAACTGGCTCCTCCCAGAAGTGGCCCTGCCATAATTCTTCTTTTAAAAAACAAGCAAGACAATAAATAAATATAACTTACCTGAAGAATTATAAACCTAGTACCCTACCCGCACAAGGTGAGAAATGAATATTAACGACAAAAGGTCTATTAAATAAATTAATGTAAAACTACTTTGACCAGATATTGCCACAACTGCAACTGAATGAAATTTATGCAGGAGAGAAATGTGCCAATAAAGATGCACTCTTTAAGTTTTGCAACATAAGACATAATTTCCATCACGAATTCAAAAAGCATGAGAATTAGCATTTTCAAGACCAATAACAGAATATTACTCATCAAGAACATAAAAAATATGTCTTAAAAATAAACAAATTTATAAAATAACAAATCAGGACAAATGTAACACAAATTTAGATAACATGAAGAAATTAAAAAGACATTAAAAATCAGTGAACGGGTGAAACCATTCTTTTGCACAGATTAAAAGATAATTTGTGAATTAGTCAATAATTATAAAGAAGCAGAAAGGAATAAGGTAATAGAAAATCAGAGTGAATTGTTAGAGGCATGGAAACTGTAGTAACATGTCTAACAATAAAGAATTAGACAAAGGGGAGAGAGTTGACTTTAAATAGATAATGAAGGTGATTCTAGAATTGATAGCATTCTTGTCTATTCAAGTTCAAGAAGCACAACAGCTCCAGTGTGGAATAAATCCACAGGTAGACATTCAATAGGGAAAATATAAACTCAAATAAAATGTTTTGAAGCTTCTAAAGAAAAAATGACAATAGTATTTTCTTCATATATATATGTGTGTGTGTATGTATATGTGTGTATATATATGTGTATATATATATAAAGGAAGGAACCAGAAACTGTGAGTAATAGTACTTGCTTAAGAGCAAGGACAATTGGATTTCCTTTGTTGTCTCAAGTGCTAGAACAGAAACACATATGATAAAGAACTTCAGTAATGAACTCTTAGAACTCAAGAATAACGTGAAGTCAAGCAACATTCTTAATGAATGGACAAAATATTTAAATAGCCACTTCACTAAAATAGTTATATGAATGGTAAATAAGCAAATGAATAAATGCTGACTACCAGAATGCAAATTAAAATCACAACTATATACCCACTAGCAGGGTGACAACTTAAAAATCTTAAAGTCAGAGATGGGTATATAATCTCACACATTCCTGGTGCAAATGCAAAATGGTATAATCACTGTGAAAAACAAAAATGTAAGATTTATAGCAAGTTTCTTTTTTCTAAATAGATGAGGAAATTGCATATTTTTATTTAGTACTTTCCACATGGCAGTCATTGAAATAAGAGATTTACATTAAAAAAGTCAATTATTATATCTCACTTTCTTAAATATCATCATCATCAACTATTTAAAATGAGAAATAAAAAAAAAAAACGAAGCTAAAATAACTTGTCTAAGCCCTCACAGCTAGTAAGTGGTTCGTATAGGATATGAATCTTACTTTTTCTCTAAACTGTGTTGTAGTATAGGTTGCTATATTTAATCAAATTCCTGCCAGCTGCATAGATTTTCAGTCTTCTAAGGACCCAAATGCAAACAAGAAAAATCTATACTGCAAAATTGTACATAATTTATTCTTTCTCTGGAAACTTATAATAATAGATTTTTCCTAAATTATCCAATGCAAAATAGTAGCTTCAGAAGCAGTCAATAAGCGGTGTGTGAAAAATATATACTGTGGTCAAATACATTTGGGAAAAGTTAAGATAAAAAGCATAAAAGTTATTTCTTTATTGGAAATTTTTTATGATACCTACAAAAACAATGAATATTTAGGCAAAATTTTAATATGTATTATATTAGCGTCAATAATATTTATAATATTAATTTCTTTATACATAAATTTAATGAATTTATTTCATTAAGAAGATGAAAGACTTGCATACTGAAAATTGCAACGCATTGATGACAGAATCTATAGCAAGTGCAAACAAATGAAAAGACTACCATGTTCATTAATTGGCAGACAATATTTTTTGAATGTTTGTACCACCCTAAAGTGATATACAGATTTAATGCAACCCCTATTAAAATCCCAACGGCACTTTTTACAGATATAAAAAGATAGTATACAAATTATATGGAACCACACAATTATGAATAGCCAAATCAATCTTGAATACCAGAGCAGAGCTGGAGGCATTCTATTTCCTGCTTCAAAATATTTTACAAAGCTATGGTAATCAAAACAGTATATTACTGGCATAAAGACAGGCCCATACATCAATTAAATAGAATTGAGAGTGCAAAAATAAATCTACACATATACTATCAACAGGTCATTTGCAGGGTTGCCAAGAATATACAATGAGAGAAGGACAGTCTCTCCAACAAATGGTATTGGCACAATTGGATATTCACATGCAATATAATAAAATTTGGCCGGTATTATACAGTATTAAAGATTTAAATGTGAGGCATGAAACAATAAAACTCTTAAATAAAATGTACAGGATGGTTTTATAACTTTAGTCTTGGCAATTATTTTATGGATATGACACTGAAAGCACAGGCAGAAAAACAAAAATAAACAAGTGGGACTACATTTTTAAAAAGTCTCCATATAGAAAAGGAAACAATCAATGAAGCAAAAAAACAACCTACACAATGGGAGAAAATATTTTTAAATCACATATTTGATAAGGGATTAATCTCCTACATATATAGAAATGCTTAGAACTCAGTAGCAAAAAATTTAAAACCCAAATAGAAAAGGAGCTAAGCACTTAAATAGACATTGCTCCAAATGCAACATAAAAATGTCCAGTGTCACTCAGTATTAATGGCCAAAGACTTAATGTCACTAATCATCAGGCAACTACAAATAAAGACCCCAATGAGACATCACTTCACACCTTTAAGGATGACTATTATTTAAAAAAAAAAGACAAGTGTTGATGAGGATGTGTAGTTGGAACCCTTCAAAACTCTTAGTGAAAATGCAAATGGCACACTGCTATGAAAAAATAGTACAGGGGTTACCCCCAAAATTAAAAATATGACTATTACATGATCCAGCAATCCCTCTTTGGGGAAGTTATTGAAAAAAATTGAAATAAGGATCTGAAAGAGATATTAGGACTCACGTGTTAATTGAAGCACTATTCACAGTAGCCAAGATGTGAAAAATAAATATTCATCAACAGATAAGTGGAGAAAATGTGATGCAGGCAGACCAAAATATTATTCAGCCTTAAAAAGGAAGTTATACAGTATGTGGCAACATGGATGACTCTTCAGTACACTACACTAAGTGCAGTAAGCCAATCACATCAAGACAAGTGCTGCATGATTGTACTTACATGATGTATCTAAAAGTGTCAAATTCATAAAATTAAGGGTCAATTGGTGATTACCAGGAACTATTGGGAGGGGGGAAACGGAGAGTTACTAATCAATGGATTAAGAAAGATGTATTTCCGTATATCAGATGCACAACATTGTACTTACAGTCGATAATACTGTGTTTGATGCTTAAAAAAAGACTGTGTTGGATGCTTAAAAATCTAAAATATAATAAAAATGTTAAAATAAGATTTAAAATGTAAAATTATGTATTTCTTAGTGAAAAAATACCTTATATTAAACTTAACCTATGGTATATAAATTTTAAACTATATCTTAGTAAGAGATGTCAATGTTTTGAACATAAGTCATATTTTCAGTTTACAGTCTTAAATGTTCCTTGATGAAAAATTTAATTCAAGTTTCTTGTTAGCATTTACCATAAAGCAAATTTCAAGACATTTTAATATTAGTTATTTGAACACTAATGGAGAAATTTTAAAAATACTATAATATGGAATATGTTCATTATTCACCTTTTATGATATGTTCATTTGCATGAAATTTTCATAGCTGCAAAATAATGTGTAAGAAAATTTTAAAACAAATACAATATTCCTGTCTTACAAATGAATTAAGTAAAATAAGAAATAAATAAGAAAATTAGATTATTTATTCGCTTATAGTAAAAAGATTAGAATTTGACTCTAAGTGTGCAATTTTTTAGATCACTTTGGCAGGATTGAAATCCTTTTCTCATAGTGTTGGCAATAGAATTCAGTGTTTCTAGAAAATTATTACAATTATTTTAGATCTGCCTTATTAATAAGTTTTAATTAAGTTATAAAATAAAAGTCTCTATTTATATAAATTTGCCTGTAATTATTAGCAAGGATTTCAATGTTCTTTAACATACTGCTTTTAGTTACTTGGATGAGTGTTACAGAATTCTTTGTGTATTTTAAAGGATTATTCTTAAGCATTTGATAACTGTTTTGGATTTCAGCCAATCAATGAAACCTGAACAATGTCACTACAACAAAAGAGAATTAAAAAATAATCAGGAACTACAGGACATAGAGAGGCAGCATTTTATTGTTAGTCCACTTTACATAATTGGTGTCTCACATACTATATTACGTGATCTTCTGTTTTCTCCCAGCAAAATAATGGAAAATATTCTCTTTTAATAAATATAGGCTTAAATCAAGATGTATTAAGTACATAATTATTTAACTTCCATTATACTAGTAAAAATGCGGTTGATTACAAAGTTTTTGTTAAAATGTATCAATAAAGTTACTTAGACATATATCTTTTTATATCTGTGTATCTTCTTAGATTGAAACTTTAGAAGTGAGGTTGCTATTTCAAAGAAATATGGCATAAGCTCACCATTATCTATACAAGGAAATTTCCCTTAACTCACTCTCCTAAAGGCTGAGTTGTTTTCCTGACTGTGTGTTCCATTTGTGCTGATGCTTATTTATATCTCTGTACTACTACATATTTTTCAATTCTTTCCTTATATGTCTAGATCTTTCCAGAAAGGCTGAGATTATCCTATTTTATATGTTTAAAGGCTTAGTATGTATTAAATATTTGTTGATTTGAATGAGTTTTACTAAAAGCATAAAGAAATAATTTAGATCCATAAACATTGGAATCATTACAAATATTCTTGAATTATAGAATGGTTGTGAGATATCCCAAGGTTCCAGAGGTTCTCTGCAGTACCTGAGATGAAGCTGCCTCATACTGACAAGATTTTAACTGCTATGTCTAACAGACATGAATAATTAATTAAGTAAATAACTAGTGTCATCAACAATTAAGTAGTATAAGTAATGTAACTAAATTGTCTCTATATTCATCATTTATACATAATTTCTAGTATGAAATTGTACTCTACAGATAGAAACACAGATGCAATTGAGCCTCTTATAATATATGCATATATTTAGTATTCAATAGCTTTTGATTGCCTTTCTTGAAACCCTTGTATCCAGTTCAAATTTGGGAAAATAATTTATTGAGATAAATCTTCACACTCACCCTTGGACCTAAGAAAACACAGTATATGTCTTTTGGTGGATGTTTAATAATTAAAAATAAAGGTAAGCTCTTAGGATATAGAATTTTATGAGAAGGTGGGTTAGATTCATAAATTATAAATATATGTCTGAAGTTATAAAGTATAAGTTTATAACTTATAAATATATAAGCCCATATTTATGGAGAAACAATAGACGTCAAATACTAGATAAGTTACAAGGTGGTACCTATAAAACACACTTCTCTGAAATGAAGAGATTTAAATACAATAAGGTAATGTAATAAATTTTATTAATTGAATGAACAAACATCTTTATTAAGCACTTATTACCATTAGGCTGTTTGCTAAACATACAACCCAGCCAATTATAACCTATAATTTAATGGGAAGACAGGCATAATTACAAAATAAACCCATAACTGTAATTTGTATATGATGAGGTAAAAGGATAACAGACAGATTGGGTGTAATCTAAAGTGGAGCATCAGGAGAGCTCTTTCTGAGGAAGATATAATGAATACCGTTATCATAAACACAGTTAAATGACATAAGTAACATAAAAGAGGTACAAAAAGTGTGATAAAATTGTAAGGGATGAAAAATAATGTTTATGTAAATTTGATGAACACTGTAATATTTGACAAGAATCTTGAGTTATGCGTACAACTTTAGTAAGATCGAAGGAAGAATATTCTAAAAGAATGGATCTTTATAAACAAAAATACTTCACTGGAAAAAGGTAGAATGTGTAAAAGACATCATGCTGTTGTAACATCATTCCTGCAAACGAGTAATGGGATGGCTGGCAAGTCCAGACCAGATTGCTAAGAACCTGGTACATCATGATGCAACTTTGGAAATACAATTTAGAAGATCAGTGTCAACCACAACTGACTTCTCCCTTCAGCCCCTCATACCAATAGGTCCTAGTTGAGTCGGTCCACTTGTCTTTCACACTTACCCACCCCGCCGATAAGTCCGACTTCTAATCATAGAAGGCTCAAACCACAACCCAGGCTCAAACTAGAATCCCTTTGCCTCAACATAGCTTTCACTTGGCTTTCTCCCTTTCACTCACTTGTTTTTTTGTTTGTTTGTTTATTTTTTCAAATACATTATCCAAAACCATTAAGAAAAGAAATCAAGAACAAAATTATATTTGTGTTAAAACTAAGTTAGGGCATAGCTCACTTCAGTCTTGAACTCCTGGGCTCAAGCGGTTCACCTGCTTCAACCTCCAGAGTAGCTAGAATTACAGGTGGGTGCTACCAGTGTGGGCTTTTTTTTTTTTTTTTTTTTTTTTTTTTAACATTCTTTGAAGAGACAGGGTCTCACTATCTTGCTCATGCTGGTCTCGAACTTCTGACCTCAAGCGATCCTCCTATCTCAGCCTCCTGAGTTGCTGGAATTGGAGGTAGGAGCCACCTCTCCAGGCCCCTCAAAAGTAAATTTCTTCCTAGCCTGGGAGATAGCCCTGGACACTCACCTACAGGACTTACTTGCAAATTAATAATTTAGGGTATCTAAATGTCTATAAAATAAGTAAAAATCAACACAAATTCAATCTATAATTTTTAAAAAGAGAAGGGAAACTATAGCAAAAGAATAACTAAAGAGAATAGGTAAACCACACTACGTAATTTTTACCTCAGAGTGGGTAACCAATTTCCATTAATTTCATGTAATTATCTGTTAATTTTTACTGAAAATTTTAATTTTACAGAAAAAAAACAGATAATTATGTCTACAGGGCATAAATACAAATCAGAATTTCACCATCTCTTGGAACACATAAGAAAACAATGAGGATAATTGTCATATTGTCTGGCAAAGCTCAGGGAAAGAGTAAAATACAATCATAAAAGTATCAAAAAAAAAAGATATCCAGGATAGAAAATGGGCAAAAATAAAAAATATAATTTTTAAAGAGAGTTAAAAGGGATTAAGGATAAAATGATAGACATAAAAAAAAGAGAAGCAAAAAATAATCAAAAGGAACACAGAAAATAAAATACAGGTTAAAGAAAGAAAACATTTCATCTATTTTTTAAAAAAGGCTAATAAGTGATACGGAGAAAACAGTAGAAGTGAAACATAGATAAGGAGAGCTAACATTTGTGTAAGTGTATTCCCATGGAATAAAATGTAAATAATAAAACAAAACTAATAGTTTTAAAAAGTTTATATAGTAATCCTCACTTACGCAGGGTTTCAGTTGCTCATGGTCAACCACGGTTTGAAAATATTAAATAGAAAGTTCCAGAAATAAACAATGTGCAAGTTTTAAATTGCCTGTGTTTTAAGTAGCATGATGAAATCTTCCACTGTCCTGCTCCATCCTACCCAGAACATGAATCATCCCTTAGTTCAAGGTACCCATGCTCACCTGCCCATTAGTTCCTGAGTGGCTGTCTCAGATCATCTCAGTGGCAGTCAAATCTTATCAGATTGACCCTGGCATATTTGCAGGGCATGTGTTCAAGTAAATCTCACTTGGTTTAAAAATAGCCCCAAAGCACAAGAGTAGAGATGCTGGTAATTTGACTATGCCAAAAGGAAGCTGTAAAGTGATTTTTAAAGGGAAAAAGTCAAAGTTTTCTACTTTATAAGCAAAAAGTAAATTGCATGTTTAGATCGCTAAGATCTAGGTTAAGAATGAATCTTCCATTTGTAGACTGTGAATAAGGAAAAATAAATTTGTACTAGTTTTCTTAAACTGCAAAAGTTATGGCTACAGTACATGATAGTTAAGATGGAAAAGGTGTGTATATAGATGGAAAGTTATCTGCAGTTTAAGCATCTACTGGGGGTCTTGGAAAGGAAAGCAACCCCTGCAGATGAGATGCAACTACTGTAATCCAAAAATAAATAAATAAATAAAAAGGATAGAATCTGCACCTTGAAAAGAAGTGTCATGTCCCAGAGGAAAGAAAAAAAAATGGTCCCAAGCTGTCAACACTGAACGTATCTCAGAAAGTTTGCTTGATATCAAATTTCTTATTCAGAAAATGCTTTAGACAGCCAGGCCAAAAGAAAGAAAAAAAAAGAGAGAGAGAGAAGAAAATAAAAAATACAAGTTTTTAATACTGAAATTAACAAGAGGGAAAAAATCCAATCTTGGAATTCTTTTGTAGAGCCTTTACTGCTAGATTAAAATGGAAAAATACCTTCAAAATGCTCAAGGGAATGAACTATGACCCAAGGAACTTATATTGAACTAAATAATCTTTTAAGAATAAAAGCAATAAAAGATTTTGAATACACAAGAAATGTTTTCATGAACTGTTTCTGATCTAAGTAGAAAAGATCAACACGAGTCAATCAAAAACGACTAGAAAAACCTCTAGAGTAGGAAGGAATTTATACATTTATCTGTAGATGTAAGATTCAAACTAATGTGAGGTTTTGGGTGAAGTAATAGAAGGTATGTACTTAATGCCTAAATATAGAAGTGATGTAAACACCAAGGTTTGAGGAAAGAGGGTAAGAAATCAGGAAGTATGTGGAATACTGACTTTTCTAATTATTACCAATATCCAAAATAGATGGAGCTCATGAATACTTCTCAAATTCATAAATGTGAGTCAGTGAGATAATTTTAAAAGAAAAAACTTTTCAGATATCACAAAACCATCCTAAATCTTTGCTATATATAAGATAAACCTGATGCAAAGTGATTCATATATTTTTTAATGTGCAGAGATATAGACAATTTAAACATAAAGAAGCAGAGTTCGCTGTATCAATAACAAACAAGTATATATTTAGGCCAAAACTATTAATTGAGACAAATCAGAGCTCTTTGTAACATTAATGGATACCAGCAACATTGAAGATAAAACAGTAATGACTATGTATCACATAAGAGCTTCAATATAAACAGACACATTTGTAGGAAATACACGGAAAAACGGAAACATCATCATGAAGAATATTTAATTTTACTTATCTGGGTCATTGACAGAATATTTAAAGACATAAAATACACCGTTCTAGTAAATGATGGAGCTCGATTTAAAGTTATCATCACTGGCTCTAGAAACTGAGCTTTTTACAAGCATACAACAGTGTGATACTACAGTGCCCCTTGTCTGATGCAAGTGAACAAAAGTTTATATATTCGGAGGTGAAATAAAAAATATTTCCTCTGACTAAAACAAAAAAAACGCATGAAAATAAGGGATCTTGGAGATTAAAAAGGAAAGAAAATAAAATAATTTTCTCCAAAAGAGACTGTAGTGTGAGGACAGTTACTTTGACTGTCAATAGTGCTAAGAGCCTACTTCAGATCAATGGAAGTGACACCAGAGTACTAGATGACTCCCAGGATCCAGCAGAAAGCGAGTGTATCCAGGACCCAACAAGCTCCTCACACTGTTACTGCATCTCCCTTACAGCTTCATAATTATGGGATACCTAATCAACCTCTTTCTTGAGCTTGCCTCTACTCTATTGCTCTCTTTAAACTGCTTTGCCCTGACTCATTTGCACATCAGCCATTAATGGCTACCAACTTCCTGCCTTACTTGACTCCCCAGTATAGGCATCCAAATAAAACTGATTAGAGTTTTCATGATGCTACTCCAGATTCCAGGGCTTAGTTTAAGTCATGAGGTCACATTTATTTCATGCTGATCTGGTGAGAGACAGAGCAGGATTAGCTTATAAAAACTGGCTGCAATTGAGGACTCTCAAAAGTCTAGTGTAGGTGTTGACTCCATTTTACAAATATGGTAATTTAAATCATTATTAAAGTTAATTAAAAAATTCTACCCAAAGTATTATTGATAAGTCCATGTTTCAATGATGCCGTCATATTCTTTTTGTTTAAAGGCACCTTGCAAAACAAAAACTAAGAGCAAATGTCTTTTTACTCAAAACAGTTCACTGAAATTTTTATCCATGAGAATGTAAGTTATAATTTTAAAAATCCAACAGAAATCATGGTTTGTTGAGGGTAGGCATGACTGGGAATGAGAGAGTTCATGTACGTGAGTGCATATGATTCTCCTTAGGCCGATATATTACAGCACTCTTCGACTCCTCCTGGGAATTAGTGATCCAGTTAAACTGAAACAAAAGGGAAATGGGGGGAGGTTCCACTAAATCTTCTGAAGTATAATGTTATACTTGTGCTTTTATAATTTTAGTCTATGTATATTTGTCTAAAATACAAAGAAAAATAATTTTTTTTTTGTTCAAAAAGAATGATTGTAAAGCCAATTAAAGAAGCTTTCTAGACATCTCTGCTACTAATCCCCCATTCTTCTAACATAACAGAAATAATATGGTACTTAATTTTCCTTAGGAAAATCAATTCATATATTAATAGACACACAGAAAAATTGAATGATATCACTTATAAGATCACAACAAAAACATTTCAGACACGAGATATTTATTTCTATTTATTGCAAAACTACTTTAGTGTGAGATCTCCTACCTAAAATCATTTTAATTGAACCGAGTAAAGCCTGGCCATATTAGCAGCAGGGAGAGACCATGTTGATTTTATGGCATCCATGAGAACAAAGATAGGAGATGGAGCATTTAATTAGAACGCAAAATCTTTTTGTTTCTGGTGCAACAATGCACATGGTCAAAAACCTTATAAAATGGACAAATATTAGTATTCTCTCAACAAACAAAGGAGACATTACTTTTTCTTTACACTTTCCTGAGTATTTCCTACTGAGTTTTCCTCAGTAGTATTTTCCTGTAAACAAAATATCTGTTGGATACTGAACAATAACTACCAGGTCAGAATCAAAGGGAAAAAGTCATGAGTATAGTTGTAGATTTAGATGAAGTCGAAAATGTGACAATGAATGAAACTGTCCTGATAGAGCAAATATAGAAAAATAAAAACGAACAATGACACTTAGAGAAATGTATACTTAAGAGTTCAACAAAAGAAAAATGCCTTGGAAAGACATGCATTTATCATACTTAAACAAATAGAAAGAAAGTGTTGTAGTAAATCATATGTTTGATTGTCTGATACAGACAAAAAATGTGGCAGAAAAAAATTCATTTAAAAGTCAAGTAAGTTTCGCTTTATATACAAGTTGATAATTTCAAAGTCAAATATGTATAAAGGCATCATACCATGTTAATTAATCACAAGTAAATAAATAAGTAGAAAAATTATCATGAAGTATAAACTTGAAAAAAGTTTATATGTTTTCTGGGAAACCAGTAACTTAAAACGTGATAGAAACCCTATCAATAAGTAGGCTAACTTATAATTAGCCTTAACTGTCTACATGATTTGGAAATACATACCCATTTTTTTCCATTAGATTAGGAATCTCTAAAGATAAAAATTTAGAAGACTAACTTGAGCTTTCACTTAGTAATTAATGGTAGTAGGAAAAATTAAATGTAGAAAAATTGTAGAAATAGAATCAAATGCATTTAAAATGGAAAATCTGTTATGAATAAAATATTATGGTAAAGCTAATTATCTGTAGATTTTTATATGTCTATAATAGCTTATTCAATCAGAAAACATCACATTTTTAAGAGAAAATAACTTTTTCATTTTAAACAGGAAACAACAAGCAAAATAATAAATAATTTTAACTAGATTTTATGTTTATCATTTATATTTTTACTCCGAGATATGTTAAACAAGTAAGGGAGTTTATATCTAAAATAGGCAATCTAATCTTATTAGGCTAGAATATAACATTATGCATAGTCTTACCATATTTTCCTAACAAACTTTTAAAAATTCGTTTTTTGTGCTTTCTTCTTAGCTTTTAAAAATGACTTTTACAAATATCGACATAGAGTAAATTAATTTGAACATTAGTTGGTTTTCAAACACACATTCAGGTTAATAGAAATTCTAGAGAAATAAGTACTGTCTTCACTCCTTGAGAGTGCACAATCACAAAAAGTAGCCCCCCAAAACAGACCGTATGTGCATGAACTAGTCAATGGATGAAGAAAATTTGGCATGTACAAAGAATGGGATGCTATTGGGAGATGAAATGATGCTACAGTATGATGATCCTAAAAACATTATGCTAAGCAAAAGAAGCAAGACACAGAAGACTACATGTTGTATGATTTTATTTATGGGAAACGTCCAAAAAAGCAAAGATAGAGAGACAAAAAGAAGACTGGCAGTTGCCTTGGGTGAGAAATGAGAGAACTATAAGTGGACATGTGGATTCTTTCTGGGATTATGAAAATATTCTAAACCTGGATTGTGGTAATAGTTGTACACAATATAAATTTGCCAAAAGTTGTTGACTTACATGTTTAAAGACTTCTATGGTATGTAAATTATACCTCAACAGAGCTATTTAAAGGGAGGTATATTATATACACATTTATACTTTTCAGATATTAATAAAAATGGAAAATTTTGTCTGTTGCCTCACCCAAGAGTAACTTCATAGCAAAACACAAATCCCAATTCTTAGTTTGCCTTAATTTCAAGTATCATATATAATACACAATAGTAGATTTTACATCATATGAGAAATTGTTTTATACTGGCTGATTATGTTCACCTGTCATTGAAAAGAAAGGATGGCTACAAATTCCATGTAGTTACTACCTGCAATATATTTTCTAATGATATTAATTAACATATGCATTTAATTATATAGTCTATACATCCTTCCAAACCTCTAAAAGTAGCTCCTAAACAACCACTAGGCTTTATCATCCTATAAATATTCTTATAATTGTAAAACATTTGAAAGATTGAGTGACTATTTCAAATAAATCCAAAGTTAAATATAATGTAATAGTTAAAACTTTCTACAAAATTTAAGGTCCAATATATATTCATTCAAGCTTTAAAATTTCATGCAATCTTAGGAGTATTCTATATTTCTTTATTTTCCTCATCTTATTTCAAACAAAAAATATCAAGTGTGCTCATAACTTAGAAATGATTTCAGTGACCTATAGCAAAATGACTAAGAACTGCAATAATGGTTTTGACATTAATAATGTTTTGGAGGCACAAGTGTTTTGTTCTTTTGTTTGTTTTATAATTGTCGTTGCTTATACTGGAGAAAGAAAATTGATCAATTTCTTTTCTGACTTGTCTCTTACATTACAGAGCTTGAAAAGACCTTATGGTAACATTTCAACAGCAACCTCACAATAACTTGACTATTTTATTTGTTTTCCCTACCCAAAGACAGCAGTACTAGATAAAATGAAGGGAAATTACAAGACATGTTTACATACATATAGATTTTTTTTTTACATTTATCTAATAAAAAATGCACTGCTGGATATACTTTAGAGGTATCCTTAATAAACAAAAGAAAATGGTTTATTACTGAATTTTACCTCATGAACATTTGGGTAAAATTCCTGTGTAAGAATAATGCAAGTATATACACATATGCCCATGTCTATATCTATGTTGGGTTGCCTATTAATTACTGGACCTGTCTGCCCATGTTTGAACTTGAGCCTGAGTCTCACTGTCCCTCTTGTCAGTCCATCCATCTCTTTCTGCACCTGTATCCCCATTTGTGCTTGTCTACCTGTCTATCCATCCATCTCTCTCTGCGGTATGTTTCACACTGTCTTTTAGTTTGCTTGCCCCTGTCATGGGGTCTGACTATTCTTATCCCATTTTTAATTTCTATCTGTTATTCTGTCACCACATGTGTTTATCAGCCTGTCTCTGTTTGGGTACTCGTAAGGCTGTATGTATTGGTCTCTAAGTATGTATGTATCTAAGTGTCTGTCTATCCATGACTCTATCTATGTGTGCATATGGGCAGATTTTTCCTTTAATGCAGATTTAGTGGATACTATCTTTAAAAATAATCATTGTTTCTTAAGAGATTAATGCGTATAGTATTGTTTGTGTCTGTATGTATCTCCCAAGTCCCTAACAACTCTCTAGGCCCAAACTACTTAATGGTTAGACCTAGAGATTACTCATGTTTTATGAAAGCCAGTTTCTCTCAGCCTATTTAAGACCATGCTCTATTGCATTCTGCCTCTTTATTACAAGATGGCTCCTAATGAAACAAACAAACAAACTTGTGACAGGGAGATGCGGATATCTACACCTCAGGCCTCTGCTTTCTAGTTACCCTTCTCCTAAAGAGGAGCTGTGAAGGTTTTGTGTGCAATTGCAGACCCACTCTACATTTCCCTAGAACCTCTACCTCATGGCGTATGTGGGTATTTACTAAAGGTTTAAAGATAATTAGAAGGAGTTTTAAGATAAAAACAAGACTTGAAACTAATGCTAAATACAACGGATCTCAAGGTCAAAGGAGACTATATAATAACTCAAATGTTCAGAAAGTTTTTTATGGGCATTTCTCCCATTCCAACTTGATTTTCAAGATCCAGCGCCCCCCCCACCCCTGCCGACCCTCATTGGCAACCCATGAAGAGTATACCTTTTTCAATAATTTGCCATGTTAATCTTAATTTCTACATGTAAATTCTACCCATTCTCATAAAGATATCCATTTTCCTTCAGTATTCCCAACCTTGAACCCACAATGATAATCGAAAAGAAGAAAGAAAAATCCGTGGTAGATAATTTTCTAAAGCTTGAATCATTCTGTGAGGAACAATATTATGTAGAGGGAGGATGTCAGAGATAAACCACAGGGCATCTAATGTTCCAAATCCTGTACACTTCAGGGTCTATTTGTGATGGGATAAGAAGATACTTCCCCATATTCTTCCTGTAGACTAAAAATCTGCTTTTCAATCTCCTGTGAGTAAGGCTTGGAAAAAATACAAACACGCATGACACCAATGTGTATATAAACACCCTCACACATACACATTTACATTCCTACTCACATGAACACAAAATCGTTCTAGAGATAGTAAATCTAAATTCATATTAAATAAAAATAATTTCATTGCAATTTAATGTACATAGTTATCCATGTGTCCAAATAAAAATAGCTAAAGAAATATTGCTTTGGTATTGTTCTCCTGTGTCCAGGAGCCTACTAAGGACTAATATAACAGGGTCTATTAAAACAGTTTTCTAAACAATAACAGTGTTGTATTAAGTTTCTACATATGCACAGGCATATATTTTAATGGCATGATAGATATTACAATTAAAATCTGGAATTATTAAGCCTGTTTATTTACATTGCTTGATTTGAGCAGGTGATTGACAATCTTTCTCTTTATGATGATTATATTTCTTGTATTGGATATGGGAATCTGACAATATCACAAAGATTCTATTATGAAAATGAGGTGACAGAAAAATAATTTATGAAGTAGATCAACTGTACTTATATCACATGGGGGTGCTGGCCTACTTTTCAAAGATGTTCTAACAAATTCAAACTTGGCAATAAAATAAAACTCAGTTCTACAAAAAATACTGTAGGCACATCAGATGCATCACTGAACTTAAAAAGGAAAACCCAGGAATTTACACAACATCATATGCTTCTTCGAATCAAAGCAGAATTACCACCTGGCAAAGATTTTCCTCAAACATGTCCCTCCACAAAACCATTCAAGTCTACTCCCTGTATATTAGAATATTTATAACTACTTGTCCATTTGGCTTATTCACTATTTCTCTACATAACATGAATTATTAAACTACATATGAACTTATTTACTTGCAAAATTAAACACAAAATTTTTGTAACTTTCAAATTATACCATTTTCTCCTTTAGCTATTCTCTGATAAGTCTGACTTATTTATCTATACTTATTCACCAAAATATTTTGAAGAAAAAAAGTACTAAAAAGATAAATCACATACTCTATGAGAAAAGACAAACAGAAATCATATAATTAACTAGAGTGGCATCATTCCTGTAATTTACCTAAATATGTAAATGAGATTAAAATAAGCACCATATTATCTTCCCTGTTTTTCACTTACAGTGCTATGTGATACATATTTTTCTACATTTTTATAGCTTTTCTTACAGTAAACATAAAACTCTGCCACGGTTTGAGAGCCATTATAGTATATTGGTTAAATGTGAGATTGTGGCACAAAGATTCTGACCCAAACCTTAGCTAACCACATAATCTACTTATGAGAACTAATCATGGACAGTTGCTTCATCTTTCTTGATTTCCACATCAGTAAAATGATTATAATAGGAAGTACTCTGGAAGGTTGCTAGTAGAATAAACATGAGAAAACACATATTTAGTAACAGTATTTACTCCACAGAATGTATTCAACATAAAAATACGTTATGATGTTTTTTTTCCATATATCGTTTTAACACTGAAACTTTTAAGTGTACATTAACAGTGAACTTAAAATCCTGAGGTAGATATTTACATCAAATTGAGATTGTTGGAGGTACATTGGTAGAAGAAATAGGTCTAGTTACATTTTTTAGGTTAAAAATAATTGCTGCCATTTGTATATTAGACTATCTTATGTCATAATATGGAAGTTTAGAAAATTTAGAAAACACCTTACCAAAGTAGGAAATTTGATCAAACTTTGAAAGGCTTTGAAAGTCCCTGAATATCCTAGGAAAGGATAACTTATGCTCCTTGGCCAAATATGGTCTAAGGATAACTTTTACATTTTTAAGAGTGAAAGAGAGAGAGGAGAAAGAGAACACAGAATAATATGCAACAGAATCTTATGTGGCCTACAAAGTCAAAACATTTATTGTATTACTTTGCTAGAACCGCCATAACAAAGTACTACAGACTGGGTGGTTTGAATAACAGAAGTTTATTTCTTACAATTGAAAGGTTACAAGTCTAAAATCAAGGTGTCAGCAGGGTTGTAATCTTCTGAGGCCTCGCTTCTTGGCTTGTAGATATCCATCTGCTTCCTGTGTCTTCACATGTTCTTTCCTCTGTGTAAGTCTGTGTCCAAATTCCCTCTTCTTAGGATACCAGTCCTATTGGATGAAGGCCTACTCCAATGACTTCGTTTCAATTTAATTCCCTCATTAATGAACCTATCTGCAAATATAGTCACATTCTGAGATACTGGAGGTTAAGTCTTCAATATATGAAATTTAGGGAGACACAATTCAAACCACCTTTTCTGCCTGTTTTGTTTTGTTTGTTTGTTTGTTTTTACAAAAAGTAGTTAGCAGCCTGTGTTCTGGAAGCCTGAGGAGGGTACACTTGATAAGTGAACCAGTATTTTCCTAGCGCCTCCTTTACCATTTGTTTGATACTATATATAAATTGAGAGAATCACTCAATTTAGAGATTTGCTTTCCCATTACAAATTTGTTTGGCTTATTTTACTTAGCATAATGTCCTCAGGTTCATCCATATTGTCACAAATGACCGAATTTCTTTCTTTTTTAATGCTGAATAGTATTTCATTGTGTATATATAACACATTTTCTTTATCCATTCATCCAACAATGGACACCTAGGTTGCTTCCAGATCTTAACATTTAAATATATCTATATCTATCTATATACTTATAGATGTATCTATAGATAGAGATAGATAGATATAGATATAGATATGTCAATAGATAGACAGACAGACAGATAGATAGATAGATAGATAATTTCCTGAGGGAAAAATGGCTCAAGGGATTAGTGGCCAAGCCAAAGCATTTAATTCTAACTTTGGGTCAAAGGGGCAGGGTTTAACATTATGGAAATATTTGCCTGCAGTTAGCCATGGACAGAAGAAGAAAGTAGGTGAGCACAAATCTGTGACCACAAGCAAAGTCTGAAAATCAAACTAAATAACAGCAAACTCAACATCAGGGTGGACCTGGATCTGGTGATGTTATGATAGAAACAATAACCATTACTATCTTTTACTGCTTTACAAGGCCATATAATAGTATTTTGTGACATTTTGTCATTTGATCCATATCACCACATGAATATGCTTACCTACTGTCTGCTTCCCCTAGCCACCACAGACACACACACACACACACCCCTTTACAAATTAGGAAACACAGCTGAAATTATAACATAGGCTTTAATCTCCTTAAGCATTGGGTCAAAATATCCAAAAATAATACAAGAACTTCAAGAATCTTTTTATAAATGAAGTCAGATGCCTAAAATGTCTCTTTATTGGTGTGTACGTGGGTATTTGTAGGTTTAAGGCAGGATTGGCACTGTCAACAGACACTGACTCTAGAGAAAATAAAAACAAACTCAAATTGTTCATCAGCAGGTACTTGCTTTTGTGTCCACATTTTGCCCTAGCTAGGATATGCTAGATACTTTCCTGTAATGCACTTTCAAAACAATTAGTTGGTGGTTCCCTTTTGTACAGAGATAAATTCAACACAACACATGTCTGTCTTTACTTTTTGTATTGATATTTGGAAACACGTACAAAATTTTGTTTCCAAAATTGTCCAAATATCAATGTGTTTCCAAATATCAATACAAAAATTAAAGACAGACATGTGTTGTGTTTAATTTATCTTCCCATATAACTCAGAATCTTAAGGAATTTTTGTGTGTATTTTTAACTTAATATGAGATGCATCTGAGAAATTCAGATGTAGAATTTTTCAATAGTCTTGAGACCCAATAAAAACAGTTTCTAGCATGGATACTATTTTGGTAAAGATTTAAATTCACAGTTAAGGTCAACATCTGGCTGAATTGAACATTCACATTTGACAGTTTTACTCTCATTAAAAAATGTTTAGCATTTTTCAAAGCAGAAACTGTCTCTTATTTTAATAAGGGTCTTCATATATTTGCTTTGTTCCTTGAGGGATGGATTGGTATGCTTGAACTACTCTGTGCAGTTAGAATTTAAGGCCATATCACTAGATAAGCCACTGTATCAAAATAAAATGCAAATGAAAAGGGCAAATGGCACAGCATAATGAGCAAGAGGATTTATTGTCTTGTCTTCTATTTCCATATCCTTTGGGGAAATGTAAAAGTGGGAAATGAGGAATCGTTCTCTCTGCTTTCTCTGGCAAATTATGGTTGATAATTTAGCTATTAGATAACCATATAGAACATGCCAAGTGATTTCCCAAACTAGTCACTTTTCAGTTTTATCTATGTGTAACTATCTATAGGTTCTTTAATTGCAAACAGTACCCACATACTCAATGCATTATTTTTATTACTGAAACTGCTAAATAGACATGTGATAATACACATGTACACAGCCAAAACCCCCCTCCACACACACACAAACACACACACACCTTTAAAGAGTCAAATTAATTTCAACTAGAACATCCTTATGGGAAAAATATGTGAAAAAATATATTCAAAAATATGTACCATTTATTGAGCATATGCTATGCACAAACTGTGTATTTGTTATTTAATGTATGTGATCCCCACTACCCACAAGCATGTAAAAGGAAGATACCACTGGTGGCATTATACACACAATGAGACAGAGGTGTATAGAGATCAATTAAACAAACTAGCTTAACAGATTTAAACTTAGTTTGTCTTATCATCAATCCTATCTTCTGTCGACTATAACACTTTGATATATGAAATATAGTTAAAGGAGAATTTGAAAACAACTTGATGATCAGTCTGGAATCCTCTGTAAAGATGAATGCAAGTCATTGACTGAATATAGGACATTTCATGCCTCACATGCACATAAGCAGCAACTAAAGAGTCAGGCTTCATTTCCTCCCTCTGTGTGTACCAATTAGAGGTCCTGAAATATTAATAAACTTGCTGATTTAGGAGAGAATACCATTACATATTTTTTTCCTACATGTTGCTTGGAAGCAACAAACATATCATGGGCACTCAATAAATGTTATTTAACATCATCTAATAAAATGAAATTATGGTAATATATTTTGTAATAAACTCACCATAAGATGAGGCAAAGTAAGTTTTAGTACTAAACCTGGAAGCTGAGCAGATTTCAATAGCTGGGTAGGTGAATGAATCCTATGGGGAGGCAAGAGACACTAACACAATTGTGGTAGAAAATGTTAATAAGAGGTCAGATATATAAAATTTTTTATTGCACTTTGACAACTGGAGCTGCCCCTCCTGATTTTCATCTTTGTTATATTCATCTAACATTCAAAAGGCAAATTAAACAATACATTGCTAAACTTCTATTCTAACTCCTCCATACCCGTGAAGTGACTCTATTTCATTATCCATTGGTATCATCATTGGTATGATTTTGAAAGAACATAAAATATGTTCCCTGAAATGCTTTCTTTTATTCCTACTTGTGCCTCTTTTAGTACATTGGTTGAGATTTTCAGAGGAGTCAGTTGTAATTTTTAAAAAAAGAAAAGAGAGAGAGAGGATGTGAAGTCACTATATCCTCTGAAAGTCATAAGCCATGGAATTGTAAAACTCTAAGACATTCAGGAGTGTATGTAGTTTCAGAGAGTGCACTTCTGTAGATTTAAATTAGAGCTGCAAGTTATTGGGGGAGAAACCAGACTGGGAGCAATCTCACTTTTTTTATGTTTTAAAGTGAGTGGAGAGAAAAGGTTCCACAAAGGAGAGAAAGCTTGCCAAATGGAGGAATCCGTAGGGAAACTTTAATTTAAGGCTGTGTTCCTCAATTCCTGTAAAGTTCATGAAAAAAGAAGCACTTAAAAGTACTATTTGAGGACTCTATACTCTTTTCTCTTTTCCATTTTTTGCCTTTTACAATCCCTGTGAGGAAAGAGAAAATGCACTTAAAGTTACGATTTGGGTGACTCAATCCTTCTCTCTTTCCTTATTCTTCTAATAGTCTTTCTAATGCTCCGAAGAAATTGGAACAGACTTAACAAGGGCTCTTGTGAAGCTCACCACCACTTCCTCTCTTAAGCCTGTTATTAACCCACTGAAGGGATCACAAACTTTGTGTTCCAGTCCAAATACAGCAGCAGGTACACTATGCTCCAGGTCAAATATACCTGCTATTCTAACCATTTTCATAGTCATTTTTAAAACGGAAAAACAGCAACAATATGATAGAGTTCACTGAGACTATTCACACAATAATAAAACATTAAAAAAGCTCAAAAGCCCTAATAATACATGTTTATAAGCTAACTGTGGTTACTAGATGCTTCTTTTCTATTCTACACTCCCATTCTGTCTCTGATACAGAACATACACACACACCTTTAACTTTTCAGAACCAGACACGGAGTCACCTTTGCTGTTCTAAGATATCATAAGTATAATAGGATAAATTTCAGTTTAGAATAAGGCTTTCTAGCATTTTTTTGGCTCTGTTGATATTCAGAAGTTTTTCAGTTTTTAACATTTTGCTTTGCTAAACAGTTCTTATACTTCTATGAAAGGCATTGAGGTTTTCACTAACAGAACAAAGTTAAATAATAATTTTGTAGCATAAATAACAAACTGTAGCAATCAATTTTAGTAAAATCCTTTCAAACTCAAAAATAAACATCTGTAAGGCAACAAAGTATATCTACATAATATTATCAAAAATACTTCTACTGAAGTTTCTTTAAATTAAATACTTTCATCATTCAAATATTTATATATGCTACACATCCATGGTACCAAAATAAATATAAGCATTTGAGACAAAGTTTGTATTTCGGAAAATATAGAGAAAATACTATGATTGCTTTAAAAGATTCAAAAATATATATGGGTATGTAAGTTTCCAAAGTACATATTTTTCTTCACTATATGTTTCAGCTACAAAAGGAAAATCCTCAAGAGAATTAATATGAACTTATGATAATGCAGCCTGCAGCACGGTTTTGTTGTGATTTTTTCTGTTTTTGCTGACAATGCAATTCAAACTATATTCTACTAATCTTTAGTAAAGGAAGCTGATTATTTCACCTATAAACATGCAGCAATAAAGTGTCATTCTTCAGTCAATACCGACTACTTAACATCTTTCTCTTTTTACAGGTTTGGATCCCCAGCTCATTAGATTATTACCTGATAAAGAAGAGAGGGTAATGAATTGAGAAAATAACTACGTACCTTCAGAGAAAACCTGCCCGATAACAATAATCCATTAGAAAACTGGCAATATCCTCTGATCTATTGCCCGCAAAGCCATGACTTGATGGAGAGTTTCATTCCCTGGGCTCAGTTCTCCAGAAGAAAATCAGCACAATTTAAATATTTCTTGGAATGTGATAGCTCTCTAGATCCCGGGTTGCATTCTGTTCCCCAGGGATGGCAATCTGGTGTTCCTGTGTGCATAGAGCGGTGAAGATGAATTGAAAACGCTTGAGATAAATTAGGAATGGCTAAGTTAAAATTGTCTCTGCTCCAGACTCTCTCATCTGCAGTCTGCAAGCCTGTTTTTCTGTGAAAAAGCTAGATGGCAGGCTGCCTCAGTAAGTTCTTCTTAAGCGACAGAGAGCATTTTCAATGAAGAAAAATTCTCCCATTATCTAAGCTAATGTGACTGCTGCTAAATCTAGTTTTTAAAGTGTCTGCTGGCATGAAATTCATTTTCACTATTGCTTTCTTTCAAAGTAGTCTAGAATCCACACTATCAGGCTATATAGACTTCTATCTGACAGAAATATTTGAAGTTTTCTCTTTACGAATTAAATCGTATCTCTTTTGTTCAGTTTATCAATCATTTATGTAGAGGAAATTTTCTCTTTGGGTCCAAAAGACAGTTTATTGTATTTTATATTATGCAGAAGGTTTTAGGTTGCAGTAATCTCAATATGAATACTTGCATTTTTGTTAACAATCACTTATTTTAAGGCAGATTCACAGAGAAGTGTTATCATTTTTAGATGTCAGTCAAAATGCAGAAGTTATATAGAAATAGAAAAGAGGAATTTCTAATTATAATATGTGACCACAGAAGTGAATATTGACTCTTTGAATATCCTCCTCAAGAAAATAAGATATTCCAAATACAACCAAGGTTCATAAATCATTTCTCTTCTAAATAAAAATGAGCCATTTTGAATTCTGTTGATTTCATTTCAGTGACATGTTGTGATATGATAGTTTCTTCTCTAAGTTAGAAAACTCTTTTAGCATTTTCATAATATTCTGGATTTGAGATACAACACAAATACTATACTAGGTGTATTGGCAATACACAAACACTGAAAGTTTATCAAAATGTTTTGTTCTACTTCTTTACTTGTATTTGTTATACAAAACAATTTCTACATAATCAAAAAGCACACTTAAAAGCATCATAGTCCATGAGAATATGTACATTAAAAAATCCCTGCTGACTATAAAAACAATCTCATGCTTGCCCATAGCTTTCAACATGATGATCTGTAATGCTCTATGGCTATTTGACATTTAAGCAAATTGTTGCTTCCATGACAAAAATGGGGTTTCCACACTGTGAGAGAAACAAAAACAATATAATCACCTGAGAGTCAACATAAAAGTAAATAAAAATTTTCCTTTTTTCTGTACCCACCCTATAACTGTAGCTGACCACTTCATTCAGGGAGGTAGAGAGGAAAAGAAAATGGAGAAACAAAATGAAACACCACAGCAAGATGCCTCCAACCCTTTTACCTCTTGAGAAGTAGCATCACGGTAGCTATTTTTGAATAAACACAAGGAGATTGGAAAGAAGCAGCTTCAGTATTTCAGTTGGAAACTAAAATTATCCAGCATATTTTAAAAGACCATTAAATAAAGAAAGGAAGCAAGCAAGAAAACTATTTATTGGCCTCAATTGCTGTTTCTAAAATGACCATGCTGTTCAGTGCCTATGATATTAAAAACACAAATGTGGCCGGGCGCGGTGGCTCAAGCCTGTAATCCCAGCACTTTGGGAGGCCGAGACGGGCGGATCACGAGGTCAGGAGATCGAGACCATCCTGGCTAACATGGTGAAACCCCGTCTCTATTAAGAAATACAAAAAACTAGCCGGGCGAGGTGGCGGGCGTCTGTAGTCCCAGCTACTCAGGAGGCTGAGGCCGGAGAATGGCGTGAACCCGGGAGGCGGAGCTTGCAGTGAGCTGAGATCTGGCCACTGCACTCCAGCCCGGGCGACAGAGCGAGACTCCGTCTCAAAAAAAAAAAAAAAAAAAAAAAAAAAACAAAAAAACACAAATGTAAGATAAAAGTCTATTTAATAATTGACAGTTGACTGAATATCTAACTGCATTGCACTAATGTGCATTGAGTATCTCAAGTTACAGCAGTAAATGAGTTTTTTTTGAATCTCAGATGTCTGTCTCCACCTAGAATCTACCAATTGTGCTAACGCTATATTGCAAAGATGACTATCCATTGGTGAATTCAGGACCACATGCAATTACATTACAGTGATAGGTAAACTACTATGGGAGCATTGAAAATTGTTTTTGTAGGAAGTAACTTTTTAAAATAGACCAAATAAGACTAGTTAAAATAAAGAGAAATATTTCTAGGCAGTGGGAACAATATCCCCAGGGAAATATACATATTACATTTGCATAAGTGAAAGTAGCTCGGTATGGCTTGGTTGCAGAAAGAGGTATGAAAGACATGGAAAGAGATGAGTCTGGGGAGAAAATGAGTCTTTTATACTTTATTAATGAGACTGGGCTTTATCTTTGAATTGGAGATCATTGAGAGCTCTTAAATAGAGAAGTAATCAGATTTGCATTTTCGAAAAATCAATTTTTATGCCACGCTCTCCAGTTAAAAAGCATCACCACATACCCAGTTAGCCAAG
The DNA here is from genome assembly GCF_003255815.1 of Theropithecus gelada. NCBI lineage: Eukaryota > Metazoa > Chordata > Mammalia > Primates > Cercopithecidae > Theropithecus > Theropithecus gelada. Next base: position 46,050,943 of record NC_037679.1, read on the forward strand.
CCAGATGCCTATTAGATATACTATTTCTCTCATTATTTCTAGCTTTCATCATCTCTTACCTATATGATGGCCAGAATTTTTTATTTCATCTTTCTATTTTGAGTCATTTTCTCCATCAATTCTTACATAGCTGCCAGTTTTCTCTCTAAAATATGCATAGTCATGCTCTTGCTCACAACAGTTTATTTAGTTATTATCACCTGGAGATTAATGCCCCTTAAATATATCCTTAAAATGATCTGCAAGATCTGACTGTATAACTTTTAAAATTGATATTTCATAAGAAAACAAAACTAATAAGTCACATTATTCAATTTTACCATAAATTTATAGAACATTTTTTCATTCTGCTTCCTTTTTTTTTTACTCCACCTATGCACTATCTTTCCCCAAAAGATCATAAAACTATCTTACTAACTTTTAGAAAAACACTTCAAAATTTCATCAATTAATGTACGTTCCCATTTCATATTCTCTTCAATTAACCTGATGCGAGGTCTAAGTTGTAAAAAGGGATTGCATTTCATTTTCGTTGTGTAGTTGTGATATAGATCCATATATATATATGTGTGTATATATATGTTCTGTTATTGTTAAACTTACAGATCTCTGTAAGTTCTGTAAAATAATTTTTCAAATTGCAGTTTCCACTAAAATATTGAAAGTCTTAATAGTACAACACAATTTCATCACTCAATTTAAAAAGCCATAATAAGAAATAAAATTTCCTTATTTAGATATTATATATAATTTTAGAAAATTATTTACTCTTGGGGTGATTTTATAGTAGCTGTGGCAGCATGAAAATTTGGCTTACTTTGTAACAAAATCACTTTATCACATATAATTTTTTTTTATTTTTAATAACATTGTCTTTAAAAATTATTGGGGAGACTAATTTTACTACATAAGGAGTAATTGCAATGTTGCCAAGTTAAGAAATAATAAGACAAACCAGCATGGCATCCTGCTCATTAATAAACTGATGTAAGTCTAGAAGATATGAAATATTTATGACAGTTTTAATAAAAGGTAGTTTGTGTAGAACATCTTTGTAAACTGAAAGCATTGTATGAAGAGAGTATAGACTTACATTAAATTTAAGAATATACTTAATCAAGGAGTTGAAAGACTTATATGTTGAAAACTACAAAATGTTACCGAAATAATTTTTAAAAGACACAATACCTGGAAAGATACCCCATGTACATGGATTCCAAAACTTGATGTTGCTAAGATATTAGTACTAAACAAAGCAATCCACAGATTCAATGCAACCACTATCAAAATCCCACTGGTGTTTTTTGCAGAAATAAAAAAAAAATTCATATAGATTCTTAAAGGATCTCAAATAGCTGAAACAATCTTGAAAAACATATTCAAAGTTGGAGATCTCACACTTCCTCATTTAAAACATTAATACAATTCTACAGCAATCAAAACTGTGTGATACTGGCATAAATATTGACATGTAAACCAATGGGATAGAATAGAGAGACCCCCCAAAAAACCCTTGCATACAGATACTCCTCAACTTATGACAGGGTTACATCTCAATAAATCTATTGTTAAGTTGAAAATACTGTAAGTCAAAAATGCACCCTATTGAACATCATAGCTTAGCCTACCATAACATGCTCAGAACACTTATCAAAATCCTAATGCTCGAGACACTTACATTAGCATAGAGTTAAACAAAATCATCTTACTCAAAGCCTATTTTATAAAAAACTGTTTAGTATCTCATGTAATTTATTGAACACTATACTGAAATTGAAAAACCATCATTGTGCCATAGGACATACTCTAGACTGATTTCCAAGAGGGCAACTTTTAGGACAAGCTCTCTTACTAATTACTTCTCTAAATGTAGATAGGCCTAGAGAAATTTTCATTAAAAATAAATAAATAAAAGCATTAAACTTGATTCCAGAATTCATTAAAAATCTTCAAGAGGACATTTCAGGAATGCTAAAAGGACACTCAGTTCAGTATAAGGGAATCTCTTTCAATGGAATTATGTATAAATAAAATGTGTTGCATTCCTAGTTCCTTAGAAAGTATTCCTAAGATTCCTTAGAAAGTATTCCCAAACCAGCAAAATGGCCTTTTACTGGAGATTTTGCTGTGTCTGATGGATATGTGCCAAACATATCTTGCCTTTAGGGTTCTTTCAGAAACTGAGTCAATATAATCCTTAATTTTATCTCTCTGAGCTTCAATTTCCTGATTTGCAAAAATTAAATTCAATCCTCTCTGGATCTCTAAGATTCCTTCCAGCTCCAAATTTATGTAATTATGATGTAATTTATCATTTTCTTTTGGGTATGATGACTTTATTTCTCCAAATAAATGAAGAGTAATCAAAAAAAAAATAAATAAAGAAAAACCAATAGTTGGGAACTCAAAGTACAGTTTCTCTTGAATGCATATTGATTTTGTACCTTCACAGAGTCACAAAATTGTAAGTCTGAATGTTGTAAGTCAGGGATAATTTGTATATGGTCAAATGATTTCCAACAAGAATACCAAGACTTCAACCAAGAAAGGGCAGTCTTTTCAAAAATTGTGTTGGGAGAACTGGATATTCGCATCCAAAAGAACGAAGTGGGACATCATATCATATATAAAAGTTTACTCAAAATGCATCAAAGACCACAACATAAGAGCTACAACTATAAAACTCTTAGAGGAAAACAGGAAAAAATTTTCCTGAAATTTGATTTGACAATGATTTCTTGGATATGACACCAAAATTATATTCAAGAAAAAAAGATAAATTGAATTACATCAAACTAAAAAACTTCTTTGCATAGAAGGACACAATGAATAGAGTAAAAAAGGCAACTCAGAATAGGAGAAAACATTTGCAATCATGCCTCTGATAAGAGGTTAATATTCAGAATATATGAACTCAACGCCAAAAACAAAACAACCAGATTAAGAAATGAGCAAACCGGGGCCTATCATGGGGAGGGGGGAGGGGGGAGGGATTGCATTGGGAGTTATACCTGATGTAAATGACGAGTTGATGGGTGCTGACGAGTTGATGGGTGCAGCACGCCAACATGGCACAAGTATACATATGTAACAAACCTGCACATTATGCACATGTACCCTAGAACTTAAAGTATAATAATAAAAAAAAAAGAAAAAAAAAAGAAATGAGCAAAGGACTTTGGGTATTTCTCCAGATACACAAATGGCTAAAAAGCACATTAAAAAATGATCTCTATTACTAATTATTAGGGAAATGAAAATAAAAACCACCATGAGATGTTGTTGCATATACATTAGGATGAGTACAATCAGATTAGCAAAACATAGCAAGTGTTGGCAAAAATGTAGAGAGTTTTGAATCCTTGTGCAGTGTTGGTGGGAATGCTAAATATTACATGTGCTATGAAAAAATGTTATGGCAGTTTCTCAAAATATTAAAAATAAAGTCAACGTATGATTCAGAAATTCCACTTTTGGGTATATACCCCAAGGAATGGAATGCAATGGAATGAGAATCAAACAGATATTTGTGCACCCATTTTCATAGCTGGATTATTCACAATAGCTAAAAGGTGGAAGCAACACAAATGCCCATCAAATAACAAATGGTGACATATATGTACGATGGAATGTTATTCATCATTTAAAAAAGAAATTCCCGACATGTCCTACAACACAGATGGTCCTTGAAGACCGTTATGCTAAGTGAAATAGGCCAGTCACAAAAAGACAAATACGGCATCATGATGCTTAAATGAGGGACCTAAAATAATCGTATTTACAGAGAAAGGAAGTAGAGTGGTGGCTTCCAGGATTTACAGAGGAAAGAATGCGCTATTGTTTAACGGGTATGAAGTTTCAGCTGGGAAGATGAAGAACAACAGTTCTAAAGATGAATGGTGGTGATGATTGCCCAACAATATTGGGCAATCATACTTAATGCCACTGAAGTGTACACTTAACATGATTAAAATGATAATTTCTATATTATGTATATTTTACTAAAATAAAAAATTATCTCCAAAAGTAAATATTAAATCATTACTAATCTTTGCTGAAAGAAAATAAAGAGGTAAAACATTCTAAGTATTTTCTTAAGTGTAAGGCAAATTATTGTTAAAATCAAAGCACTGAACATACAGGTTGTTATTCTATATGACATAGTAAATGCTCTGTAAAATGTGTTTTTTTAATGAGATACCTGCTGTTGTTTCTTATCCTTTCATCTAAAAATAATGACATTAAAAAGTAAGTTCTTTGAGTTACGAATGCAGATGTCTAAACAAAGAAAATAAGTGTATTTTTTCTTTTAACAAAAAGGATTATATATTATTATAGAGTAATCCGAAAACAAAGGTTAAAGAGAAGGATAAAAGGCATAAATTTCACCGGCATCAACACTGTTAGGAATATATCCCTCCCTTGAGTTCATGTTCTTTGTAGGGACATAGATGAAGCTGGAAACCGTCATTCTGAGCAAACTATCACAAGGACAGAAAACCAAACACCACATGTTCTCACTCATAGGTGGGAATTGAATAATGAGAATACTTGGACACAGGGTGGGGAACATCACACACAGGGGCCTGTCATGGGGTGGGAGGAGGGGGTGAGGGATAGCATTAGGAGAAATACCTAATGTAAATGATGAGTTAATGGGTGCAGCACACCAACATGGCACATGTATACATATGTAGCAAACCTGCACCTTTTGCACATGGACCCTAGAACTTAATGGATAATAAAAAATATATATCTCAAATAAATACAATAAAAAAGAATATATCCCTCCTTCTCTTCTCTCTCTGTCTATTCTTCTCTGTATATGTGTGTTTATATGTATCTCATAAATACACCTTTTATGTAACCACAAAAAACCAAAATATATATGTTCACATTTGTACATATATATCATATGCATAAACACAAAGAATTTCATATATATGTGTGTGTGTATATAAACGTATGTGTGTGTGTGTATATGTGTGTGTGTATATATATATGTGTGTATATATAGAGAGAGAGAGAATCAATATTGCAAGATGAAAAGAGTTCTGGCTGGGTGCAGTGGCTCCTATCTGTAATTCCAGCACTTTGGGAGGCCAAGGTAGATGGATCACTTGAGGTCAGGAGTTCCAGTACAGACTGACCAACATGGTGAAGCCCTGTCTCCACTCAAAAAAAAAAAAAAAAAAAAAAAAAATTAGCTAGGCGTGCTGGTGTGCGCCTGAAGTCCCAGCTCCTTGGGAGGCTGAGACAGGAGAATCTGTTGAACCCAGGAGGTGGAGGCTGCAGTGAGCAGAGACTGTACCACTGCACTCCAGCCTAGGCAACAGAGTGAGACTCCCTTAAAAAAAAAAAAAAGGCCAGGTGCAGTGGCTCATGCCTGTAATACCAGCACTTTGGCAGGACAAGGCAGGAGGATCACCTGAGGTCGCGAGTTAGAGACCAGCGTGACCAACATAGAGAAACCACATCTCCACTACACACACACACACACACACACACACACACACACACAGAGCCGGGCGTGGTGGCGCATGTCTGTAATCCCAGCTACTCAGGAGGCTGAGGCAGGAGAATCGCTTGAATCTAGGAGGCGGAGGTTGCGGTGAGCCGAGATCGCACCATTGCACTCCAGGCTGGGCAACAAGAGCGAAATTCTGTCTCAAAAAAGAAAAGAAAAGAGTTCTGGTGATTGGTTGCATAGCAGTGTGAATGTATTTGACACTACTGAAGGGTACACTTAACAATTGTTAAGATAGTAAATTTTATATTACATGTATTTTATCACAATTTAAAATTTCAAAAAGCATATAATAAATATTTTAAAAAGATGCCGTCAACAGAAGATCAGTTTCAAAAATTATTGAGAAAAGTATTTGTGAATATATTACAAAAACAAAAATCAATGATAAACCTTGGAATTCCTACTAATATTACAAATTTCAATGTAGAAATTAGAAACAGTTATTTCCTAAAGATAAATTTTATTATTTATTTGTAAAACCTAAGTAATTATACCAAATAAAAATAGTTATATAAAAGTTTTTCATTAGTTTCATTCAAGATGATTTTTGATAATATACTATAAATTAGCAGTATTTCATGTTATACATCACAGCATAGAGTAAAGAGCATAAACACGAATTCAAGAAAGCTGAATTATTAATACTTAAAAGATCCCATTAATAGATCCAACTATAGAAACCTTACAAGCAGCTTATGGCATAAAAGTATGTGAGGTATCTTTTTTCTTTAAAGATGTGAACCCTGGCATTTAAGAAGTGCAATATGATTAGCAAACTATGTTAGGCTCTTCTAAAGTAAATAAACTTCTTATTTATCCTTAATAGTCAAACCCAAAAGATTAGAGCTCCAGACCAGTTATCTATTCATGAGTGATTGCTAATTTCCATGAAAATAGAGTACTTATAAATGACTTGGGAAAATGTGTAATGCTAATCCTATTAGAACTAACATCTTTGATTAAAGAAAGTGGTATTTATAAACAATAAAATATTCTCTCAGCATGTATTATTTTTAAAAATTATTAAGCCACTTAAATGTATTTCTTAATTAATGTTAAGTCATTTATGAGGTAGGCAAACACAATTTAATTGATCACTTGAACTGTATCACTAAAAAGATATTCCTTTTGCAGGTAAAACAGGCTATGGAAGCACCACTTTAAAAAAATTATACACACACACATGCATGCCATATGTTTTATAATTTTATATATTATATTATATTTTATATATATATATAAAATAAAAAGATACCAAGATCATGATCAAGGCCAAAAGACACACTTGAAATAATTTCCCATAATTATACAGAGGGCAGGAAGTCTTAGGAATATGCAGAGGTTTTTGTTCACTACACAGAGTAGGAAAAAATCGTTTAAATTATATGTCACTAGTAATACTAATTTTATACTCGTGAGAAAGACAAATATGATAATCACGAAAACAATATATTCCACAATTTGATAGAAAAAATAAGACCTAGTGTTCAATAGATCAGTAGGGTTACTATAGTTTACTATAATTTATTTATCATATGTTTCATAAAGCTAGAAGAGAGTAACTTGAATGTTTCTAGCATAAAAAAAGACAAATATTTAAGATAATGAATATCCCAATTATGCTGATCTGATCTTTACAAATTATAGGAAAGTGTTAAATTATCACATATACCCTGAAAATATGTACATCTCTTATGTAACAATAAAAACTGAAATTAATTTGAAAAGAAAACAATATATTCTTCCCTACTGCTAAATTGGTGAATGGAGAGCTTGTGGGAAACAATTTCAAAGTATTTTCCTCTTTTTTTCTTGCATATCTTTAGGCTTCAGTAGAATACAGAACATATATCTTTGAGCGGATGTTCGAAAATCATATGCACTAAAATTTGTGAAAGAAACTTGAAGATTATATACATCAACCCCTATTTTTTTAATTGCCTGGTTTGCTGTCTTGCCCAAAGTCAGTGCCAGAAGATTTAGAACCAATATTTTTAATTTACTAGTCATTTAATCATAGTGTATTATGCCTTTATTTTCAGAAAAACCTGGGACTATTAATGTCTTCATAATCTTATTCAGCCACACACAAATTTTAATAATTATATTAAAGCACTATATTAGTCATGCCAGGTAATAAAATAATGAAGAAAAATAGTAACTATTCCTATGTTTTAAAAATTCAGTAGAAAACATACAATCAGTCAAATGTGAAAGAAATTGAATATAAGGCAAAATATGATGTGACATAGAGAGCTATAAACAAAGTGCAAGTGAGAACGTAAAGCAGGTATTTGGTAGTCACTAAATATATTATGGAGCAGAAAATTTGATAAGAAAATAAAATTACTTCATAAAGATAACTGGTCATACATATCCTACTTAAAAGAGCAAGGAAGGTCAAATCTATTCTTCATCATCAGTGAAGTAAAGATGCATTGTGTATTAGAGAAAGTCTCATTCAATTCCTTGAAAATAGACATGTAAAACACACGAGGGACACAGAAACTATTAAAATGCTCCTACTTCTTTGTCATCTTTTCAAAATTCAGCCAGCTATGAATAATATAAGGCCTTTAGAAGGTCATCTAAAATTACCCAAATGTGAAATGCTAATTTACAAGTTGCACAAATAAATACACCGATGATACCAGAAAACTTAGTGGAGTTTACAAATTATTCACTTTAAAGCACGTAGTTGGTTTAATGAAATATGTCAAATCTCAAATCACCAAATCAATTTCAAAAGGTATGGAGAAAAACAGGGTGATTATCATACACATAGTTTATCCTCTTCGGTCAGGCTTTACACACCATCAGTCCTTCAGGACTATGCGTTTTGACTATGAATACACTACTACCAAGTCATGAATCTAAATGTTGTAATATGTTTATAGAAAGTTTTAACTATTACCCCAATTATTTAAAATTAAAATTTACTGGCAAACACACAAACCCTATGAATTAGTTGAAATTTTCCAAAATATTCTATTTAGTAATATGATCTCAGGAACAAATAACATGATTAAATAAATAAATAAATAAATAAATATCGTAGCTACAGTTACAACAAGAAAACAGAAAATATTAACTCCATCAGGTAAGCAGACCACTGCTCCTCTGAAAACTCCAGCTCCAATTACATTAAACCTGTCTCACACCATCATCTATCCTTTTATATAAACATTTAAATCTCTTACATAAGTATAGTGGTGGCAGAATTGAAAACAAATATCTCCTATAGAAAAAACCTTATTGAAAAGCCACCTTGTAGAAATGTACAGCATATGTACATTGTTTAATTAATCTCAAACACAAAAAAATGGTATTAGAACTACCAAATTGTTTTCGTAATTTTATTGAAACAGATGGCAAATTATTGTCTTTCAAAAATAAACATTATATTTTAAAAGTTTTAGTTTAACAAATTAAAAAAAAAAATTACAGCGCTCCTGTACACCCCCCAACCAATTTCCCTATTATTAAAATCTTACATCAGTATGGCATACTTACCACAATTAGGGAACTAATATTGATATGTTATTATTAACTGTGTTTTGTAATCTATTAAGATTTTATTAGTTGTTATCTAATGTTTTTTGTTGTTGTTCTAGGATTCCAACAAGGATACCACATTCCATATATTATTCATTTTTCCTTAGGCTCTTCTTGGTTGTTAAAAGTTTCTCAGAATTTCTGTTTTTAATAAACTTGATGATTTTGAGAAGTACTGATTAGATATTTTGTAGGAGATACCTTAACTGTGATATGTCTAACATTTTTCTCATTCCTCATTAGCCTGAGCTTATGGGTTTTGCAAGAAAGGTCATAAAGTAAAGTGCTATTTTCATCCCAGCATATCAAGAGTACATAAGATAAACATGGCTTGTCACGATTGATCTCCCGGCAAAAATAGTGTTAGTCAGATTTCTCCCCTGTAAACTGACTTTTAAAAATATCCCTTGCCATACTGTACTCCTTGGAATAAAGTCACTAAGCACAGTGTCTATTCTTCTCCTCCTTAAAGATAGAGTATCTTCATCGATTATTTGGAAATCTTCTACATAGAAGATTTGTCTCTTCTTCTAGTTTTGCTTCTTTATTAATTTATGTCAGTATGAACTCATTAATATTTATTTTAAATATTGGGTTATAATACAATATCACTTTATTTATTTTGCCTCTCAAATCATTTTAGCTTCAGCCGTTGGGAACATTTTCAGTTGGCTCTTGTATCTCTTTGATGTAACCCAACATTGTTGTAAGTTTTTTTTTTTTTTTCTTTTTTGTTCTTGCATTCTGTGACTAAAAAACGCCCCAGACTAATCTTGTATATTTCCTACCTATTACACAATCAGCCATTTCTCCAAGGAGTCCCATTTCCTTTTAACTGGAGAATGGTATTAAGAAACAAATTTACAAGAAAAAAACAAAAACCCCATCACAAAAAGTGGGTGAAGGATATGAACAGATACTTCTCAAAAGAAGACATTCATGCAGCCAACTGACACATGAAAAAATGCTCATCATCACTGGCCATCAGAGAAATGCAAATCAAAAACACAATGAGATACCATATCACACCAATTAGAATAACAGTCATTGAAAAGTCAGGGAACAACAGGTGCTGGAATGGATGTGGAGAAATAGGAACGGTTTTACGCTGTTGGTGGTAGTATAAACTTGTTCAACCATTGTGGAAGACAGTGTGGCGATTCTTCAAGGATCTAGAACTAGAAGTACCATTTGACCCAGCCATCCCATTACTGGGTATATACCCAAAGGATTATAAATCATGCTGCTATAAAGACACATGCACACGTATGTTTACTGCAGCACTATTCACAATAGCAAAGACTTGGAACCAACCCAAATGTCCATTGGTGATAGAGTGGATTAAAAAAATGTGGCACATATACACCATGGAATACTATGCAGCCATGAAAAAGGATGAGTTCATGTGCTTTGTAGGGACATGGATGAAGCTGGAAACCATCACTCTCAGCAAACTATCACAAGGACAAAAAACCAAACACCACATGTTCTCACTCATAGGTGGGAATGGAACAATGAGATCACTTGAACACAGGAAAGAGAACATCACACACCAGGGCCTGTCGTTGGGTGGGAGGATTGGGGAGGGATAGCATTAGAAGATATATCTAATGTAAATGACGAGTTAATGGGTGCAGCACACCAACATGGTACATGTATAAATACGTAACAAACCTGCACTTTGTGCACATGTACCCTAGAACTTAAAGCTAAAAAAAAAAAGCAAGCAAGAAAGAAACTGCGATCTTGATGCTAGGGGCATTCATTGATACTGGCAAGTTTTTGCTTCCTAAATGCTCTTAACTGACCTAACAAGAACATATTTGTGTGTATACTAACCCATGTACATACATATAGTTATTAATAAACTTACATATGCAAACCAGTGTCTACATTAAGCTGTACGTGAGCTTACACTGATTCCTCCAATTCTATTCCATTACCACATGGCTTACTCTACTCTCTCTCCCTTCTACTTCAGGTAAGCAGATCTCAGCTGATCTGTAAACTCCAACTCCAATTATGATAATCTTGTCTCCCACCATCAGCCATCCGTCTACTTAATTATCTAAATCTGTTATATTGGTATAGTGGTGTCAGAATTAAGAAGTATCTCCTATAGAATAAACTTTATCAAGTAAACGACAGTGCTTATATGTAGATGAGTCTACATAATACATGATTTCCAAAGTTTCCTCAACTAGCACCTTTTCCTTCCATCCCATTTGTTGTGTGATTGTTTCATGCATATACAACATAGTTAGATTATTTGTCAGTTTTCCATTATATCCTGGGATTAACCTCCTTTTTGTAATTTGTAGCATTGGGTTCCTTCTATGTTACACATTTTTATGTATTTTGACAAATGCATAGTGACATATGTTCATCATTACAGATTATAAAGAATAGTTTCCCTACTCTAAGAATATTTCCCATGTTTCATACATTTAACTATCTTTCCTTCTCCCTGACACCAAAGAAAACTTTGATTATTCCACAATTTATATCATTTTGGTTTTTTTCAGGATTTCATATAATTGCAATCATACATCATATATCCTTTTCATGCCCTTTTCATACCCTTTTCTTCTTTTACTTACTTAGCAATGTATACTTAGGACTCATGTATTTCTTATGATCATTGGATAGCTCATTTCTTTTCATCACTGAATAATCTATTGTATGGATATGGCCAGTTGATCCATTTACCAATGAAGAATATATTGATAGTCCTGGTTTGTGCCAATTGTAAACACAGTTTCCATAAACATTCATATGCTGGTTTTTGTGGGAACATAATTTTTCAAATCAGTTGGATAAATACCTAGAACTATGATCATTGGGTTCTTTTTTTTTTATTATTATTATACTTTAAGTTAATAATAGGGTTTAAGTTCTTTAAGTTCTAGGGTACATGTGCATAACGTGCAGGTTTGTTACATATGTATACTTGTGCCATGTTGCTGTGCTGCACCCATCAACTCGTCAGCACCCATCAACTCGTCATTTACATCAGGTATAACTCCCAATGCAAACCCTCCCCCCTCCCCCTCCCCCCTCCCCATGATAGGCCCTGGTGTGTGATGTTCCCCTTCCCGAGTCCAAGTGATCATTGGGTTCTATATTAAGATTATGTTTACCTTTATTAGAAACCGCCAAGCAGTCTTCCAGAGTAGCTGTCCCATTTTACCTTCCCAACAGCAACGAATGAGAATTTCTGGTGTTTGGATCCTTACAAGCAATTGGTGTGGTGAGATTTTTAGGTTCTCTTATGGTGAATTTTTAAAGATTTCTTTGCATATTTTGGATATAACTGCTTTATTACATATGTGTTTTAGAAATCTTTTTTCCAGTGATGATGTTTTTATTCTCTCAATATAGTAGTCTTCTTTTATTCATAGAAGATAAATTCCAAGACCCCCAGTGAATGCATGAAACCACTGATAGTACCTATGTATAGGAAAATCCTAGTATATTATGCTATGAGTGTGCGGGACAAAGGGATGATTTACATCCTAGTGAGACAGACTGCTACAGCGCAAAATTTCATTACACTATGAATAATGGTGTGCAATTAAAAACTTATGAATTGTTTATTTCTGGAATATTTTATTTAATATTTTTAAACAGTGGTTTGATCATGGGTAACTGAAACAGTAGAAATTAAAATTGATAATTGGAGCTACTGCACTGTATTTCTTAGATTAGACTTAAAAATTTTTAATGAAGACCAACTGTCAATTTTTTCTTTCATAAATTGTGCTTTTGATATTGTAGCTGAAAACTCATGAATGATTCAAAGGTCTTGTAATTTTTTTTTGTTTTTTATTTATTATTTCAATTTTCCTGTATATCCTTCGTCTTTCATATTTATTTTTCTTTTATCATGCCTTGTAATATTTTGGTAAAAAAATAGACACGAAGTACAGGGTAACACAGATCGAAATAATTAGGCTTTTAGTTTGATATTTTATATTTCTCTAGCCGAGCCAATCCACAAGGGGATCTTTCTTGGTTCTTTACTGTGAGAAATTGGTGGGATTCCTGGAGGTAAAACCCACAAAAGCTGTGGGTTTGCCTCAAGAGTTTGCCTCTTCCACCCCTCAGGGCTTTCTCACTGTCTAGTTAGTCTTCACTCAGCCTCCAACTGTTCATAACAATTACCACATAAATATTTTTACCTCATAGCCCCAGATGCTTCCAGGTAAGCAGATCTTCTGTGATTCTCGGCATTCCCTTCCTTCCAGGTTTCAGGATGGCAATTTTCTCTGAAACTCAGTTATCCAATGGGTCAAATAAAATTTCCTTATTTTCAGGGGTTTTTTTTAGTTATTGTTATTTTTGTTGTAAGGACAGGAGTGACAATTAAGCTCTTTGTGTATATTAGAGCTGAAACCAAAAGTCTTTTCCATTTTCTTTAAATTATGAGTGATTAAGTTTCACATTTCAAATTTTAGAATGGTTGCTAGAATTCAATATCAGAATAAAATCTCTCTACCAAGATTTTGAAGAGCATGACAGACTATAAACAAGTGGATCATAAAAGGTTAAATGATAATGAAAAATAAGCGACAACAGACAAATTTTAGAATGTGATTTAAATTTATACAAAAACTTACATTTGATTATTTTTCTACACATTGTACTTTTGATTTCTTAATGATCTTAACTCTTATTTCTGCTGTTTTATTTCTTCATATTAAGATAAGCAATAGCCTATAGAAAAAGATGAACGTTAGTCTGTTAAATGATTTTGGGTAATTTCCTTCATTTTTATACCGATCTTATTAAACTCTGCATTTATATGTAATCCTACATATATACGATAAATATCTGCTAAACAAATTACATCAGATGCAAAAAAAATCATGATTATTTTTAAAAATACAAGTAGAACTTCTAGATATGCATGTTCTCCACACTTAATTTCTAATCAAAGCTTGAGGCAAAAGCACATACAGTATCAGACAGCAACACCAGCATAATACACTGTACATGGTAAGCACACAGTATCTTAACATACAGTTCTCTAAGATCCTAATTTTAGTTACTACCATTATTACCAACTGTAAGAAGAATGGCACGCCAAAGGGGCTCAAGAAATAAGATATCACTAAAATAAATTTCTTATGTCACCAATTTCCATTTAATATAATAGATGATAATATGTCATGTGACAAATGTTAAAATATATTTTGAGTGACAACAACTATATTCCATGTATTGGTTTATGCAGATATTGAAAGATGAAATAAGACAGAAATGGTGCCTGTTCATTCAAAGCTTACCGTCCAGTGTATACAAATGCTCTCATAAAATATTGCCCTGTTCTAATTATAACATTTTTTTTCTTTTTGATGTATTTATGGAATTGAGTCACTCTGGGGAAGAAATGCAAGGATGAAAATGTATCAACACTGACTGTAGTCCACCTTTCTGTGAATGTGCATAAAGATTTTGGAGCAAGATACTTCATTCTTGAATGGCAAGGCAGAATGTAACAGAAGTCGTTATAGATGTAAATAACCAAGCAATTTTGTTTCACACTTAAAAAGATAATGTACTAGTTAATAAGGATTCCCCATGCCTAGTCCCCCCAAATAAGAAAGAAAATTCACTATAACCTCAAAAGCAAGTGAAAATCAATGATTGAACTCAAATAGCATTCCATTCTCTTTTTTTTTTTTTAATTTTTTTTTATCTTATTGCATTCTACACATTAAAGAAATTTTGGGCGAATGGTCTGCTGGTGGCCCCTCGAGACTTAAGTGGAATGTGGGGCCTAGTGCCTTGAAATAGCCATATTTTTGGAGAATGAAACTAAGAAGTAATTGCCAATGACAGCACTTAGTGGAATAATGGATTTGCACTAAAGAAAAAGAGAATTCCAGCAGAACAAAATGAGAAGACTGGATTAAGATGTAAAGAGGAGTTTCCAAGTGGAGAGAAATGCTAGCCTGCAGCAATTTCTTCTTATACTCTTGCCTGCCACCTCCACCTTGAATGTATATAAGTTTTAAAGGAATTGAAAAGGAGTAAACATAAACTAATCCTTACTCATTCTGAAGCAGCTGCATAATAATCTTTAAATCCTTGACATTACTTGATTACGCAGTTTAATTAGCACACTACTCATCACTGAATATTAGAGGTTTTTCATCTCACATCTCATACCACTTTTAAAAATCACATCTCTGAAGGCCAAAACTTTTAATAACAATTAATTAAGCATAATGCTCACTTACATTGAGAAATATCATGTCTTTATTTTTAAAAGTGTATTAAGTTTTTTGAAATATATTTTCACTGGAATCCTCGTTCAAAATTTGACACTGTGATGCTCATAAAAAAGACTTTTGTTCAAAGTAAAAATAAAACTACCATATAATCCGGCAATCCCACTACTAACTATATATCCAAAGGTAAGGAAATTAGTATGTTGAAGGTATATCTGCCCTCCCATGTTTATTACAGCACTATTCACAATAGCCAAGATAGGGAATCAACCAATGTGTCCATCATCAGACAAATGGATAAAGTAAACTTGCTGTGTGTGCATAATGGAATATCATTTAGCCTTAATCATGGGGAAATGATGTTAAGTGAAATAAGTCAGGCACAGAAAGATGCATATCATATGTTCTCATTCATATGTGGAGGCTTAAAAGGTTGATCTCATAGAAGTAGAGAGCAGAATAGCGATTACTAGAGGCTAAGAAGGGTAGGGGGATAGGGAGATGTTGGTTAAAGTATACAATATTACAGCTAGATAGGAGGAATGAGCTCCAGTGTTCTATAGCGCTGTTGGGTAACTATAGTAAACACTAATTTATTTTAATTTTTTGAACAGTTAGAAGAGTGGTTTTTCAATGTTACCCAACAAAAGAGTTGGAGATGATGGGTATGCCAGTAGCTCTGATTGGAACACATGATTTCTAATCATGTTTTTTACTATCATGCTTATAGCCACATTGAAGGGCTTTACTTACACATGTGAATAAAGCTAATTCTGAGTGTGTTACTTCAGAGATGCGTTGTGAGCTGCTTTATTACAGTGAATTGAACTGTTTACCAATCAGCGAATTTTCCAGGCAAGTTTTTAGGATGTGTTTTAAAGGATGATACTTAGCATTGTGTTCATAGCCTTTTTGTGAGGGGTTTTCATACATTGTAAAGCTAAATCTCAGCATGTTACTTCAGAGATGTATTATGAGGTGCTTTATTACAGTGAAGTGAAATGTTTACCCACAGTCAACTCTGTAATCAACTGTTTAGGATTGCTTTTTAACAAAGTTCCTTTCATTACACATTGTATATATGTCTCAAAATATCACACTGTACTCCATAAATATGTACAATTACTATGTGTCATTTAAATATGCATATTTAAAAATATTTTTGATAAAATATATGTGAGCATATCAAGTTTAGTTTTATAGGATTATAACTTTATATAAAAATTTTCACAGCTCAGAGGATTATGAAATTTCTTGTTAAGATTTAAGGTTACATTCTAGATAATAATTATAATTGTAATAAGTAATATATTTTACTTATAAAAAGCTTGTGTTACATAGAATTGTATATTACTTGCATGAAGGGTAGTAACTATAAATATGTGTATACAGATGGGTATACACATACCCCTCACATGTGTATGTGTGGACTATCAAATACACATACATATATATCTGTGTAGGCATGTACATATACACATACATAATTATGTAATCAATTGAAATTGGCCATTGACTTCAGTATTCACCCCTGACTATGTTTTTAATGAATTCAAAAGAAATTTTGTGTTTTAAGTGGGTAAATGTTCTGTTTTTTAAGTGGGTAAATGTTTTCAAGTGTTTTTATGTTCTCATAAACATCAGATTAATTCCAAAAATTATTTTTATCTTCCATACTCCAGGTTTCTTAAAGGAGCTTTCCTCAGAGACTGTGTTACTTTTTCATCATTAATTTGAACCTGTTTTTAATCACTATACTCATGCCAAACCAATTGTTACTATGATGTGTATGTATGTTTACTCTGTATTTTACCAAGTATATCTCTGTTGCTAAACTACGTGTGTGTGTAACTTATACACGTTTTTACGACCCATTTCATTAATGTTTAAAGGATAGGTGCATCTAATACACCCTGTACTGTCACACTTTATAAATTATAAAGCTTTCTCCCTTAGAGCAGCTCTTGGTAAAACCATTATAAAATATAAAAGTGTGTATATTGGCAGGTAGGGGGAAGGTCCTTTTTTGTTGTTTGTTTGTTTTTTAATTCTTTTGTGCTTAATTCTGAGTTTTGGTGACATTATTCCACTTCCCACTTACGAGCCAAGGCAGATTTGACAACTTCTCCACTTGGTCTGTATATATCGAGTGCAATGAGTACTTTTCGCTAGTAGGGCTACTAATGGCTTAGAGGCACATTAAGGAGCAAGAGATGGAAAGTGTGGTACTTTAAATTAGGATTCACAGAGTAGCAGAATATGCTTCTACATGATGTTAAAAGCTTCTTTAAACAAGTTGCACCCACTGAAAATACTTACTTATTAAACGTGGCTTACATAGCAAATATATAAATTTTCACAACCAAAAGCATTGGCAATGACAGCAAAATGGTAAATTTAGTCACCCAAATCCTATTACTATACTGTACATGCTTATTGTAAGCACAATTCTGCTATTGACATGTGAAGAAACAGCCACACAGATGGGAGCCAGGATAGAGTGATATAGCTTTATTTTTAACGTTTTGAAAGTTTTCTCATATGGCACTGCAGATATAGAGCATATATGTTTTCGGAAATTCTAATTCATGCATCTTTCTAAGGAAATAACACTGAAGGAAGGACTGTGTGAGTGTGTGTGCATGTGCTGCTATGCCCAATAATTTTTTATAGTCAAGTCACATTAACATACCCAGAAGGATTCCTTAACACTTGCAGAACAATTTTATTGGTAGAATATGTAATATTTTGAAAATTGTTTCCTCTCTCCACCCACCACAACTGTCATCCACAAAGCCCAGCTTACTTCTTTAGAGAAAGTCAGCGTGACATATTTTTTGTGGGAGTTCACATAGCAGCTTCCTCAAATAATGTGTTGGTTCATCTGATTTATCCTGTTTCCATTTCTAGTAATTTCTTTACAGCCCACATCAGACTTCTAGCCCCAAATTTATTCATTTTTTATAGAGCATTTTCAGCCAAGCCTACATCTCTCAGGTTACCGAACTAAAAAATAAAAAAGTGAATATTAGGAGATTTTCTACTAGATATCTATAATCAACATATATGAATGAGAAAAATCACATGTTTCAAAAATACAATGAGTAATTGTGTACAATTAAAACTCTAATATCTCTTGAAGTTAAAATATATTTCCTTGTCTAAAGGAAAATTATGGCTATAAATTTCAATTTAATAGTAATATGATTACATGATAATTATTAGTGTTAAAAGTGCTTTACATTCAGATGCTCTTATAAACTAAATGTATCTAATTATTTACAATTTTGAATTTTGAGGCAAACATTTTACATTTGCAGTTGTATCTTACACTGCATGTTATGTGCCTATATATTAATATATAACAATATTCTATGTGCTCATAGGCAAGTTAACTATAGACGTAAAAATGGTATTTATATGAATTTTTATATTTATATTAATTTATTTATAACTATTTATTGATGTTATTTAAGTATATATCAAACTTTATGTGAAATTACATATTAATATATAAATTCATATGCTAAGTGCTAATACATATTTATATGCAAATATTCCACAGTATGTATATGCAAGTAGGTAAAATATGTCCTTTTGCATCTTTGAAAAAAATGTATTTCTATTATGTTTCAGAAAAATTGCACAGATGAGTAAAATTTTTAAAGAGAAAATGAGACTATAATATTTACATAAGGGACTTAAAATTGTAAGACAGTGTGATAAACATACTACCTCTACAGATGTGAGAATTTCTTTTTTTTTTTTTTTTTAATTTATTTATTATTATTATACTTTAAGTTGTAGGGTACATGTGCATAACGTGCAGGTTTGTTACATATGTATACTTGTGCCATGTTGGTCTGCTGCACCCATCAACTCGTCATTTACATCAGGTATAACTCCCAGTGCAATCCCTCCCCCCTCCCCCCTCCCCATGATAGGCCCCAGTGTGTGATGTTCCCCTTTTGCAATCTACTGATCTGACAAAGGGCTAATATCCAGAACCTACAAAGAACTCAAACAAATTTACAAGAAAAAAACAAACAACCCCATCAAAAAGATTTGAGAATTTCTACAAATTAAATAACAATATAATTTATCTTGACATCCGCAGTAAGGAAATTATGGCTTATTGTAATACTAGAAATGTGTGCTGCTATGATTTTTATAGTACTATATTATTGTACTTTGAGTTTGCTTAAAAATAGTCTATAAGTTTTCATCTACAGGTGCACACAGAATAATCATTTGTGAGGATCTTATGTGTATCTCCGGTTCTTCAAAATATATTTTTCTCAGTGATATGAAAATTAAAATTTAAAATGTTTTCTTTTATATGAATCACCCGATTTACCAGTGCAGAACCTTATTTGTTGTATGATGAGCAGAAAAGTACACTAAAAAGTTATAGATATAAGAATATCAATTTGTTTTCTGAAATATAATTGGAATTATTAATTTCTATAGACAAATCAAATGCATCCTAACTATATAGTTATTTTTATGATGCATTTTTATTCCCCCTTATCAGCTATAAGTCATACTGAATGATTATTCCCAAAATATATAATATCATAACATTTTTCTTAACTTATAAAATCTCGCACTAACTCCAAAAACACCCCTGAAATACAACTTATCAATTATATAGCTAAAATAATATATATGAGGTTAACTGAGAAATATTAAGACAAAATAAATTCATTACAAATTTATTGATCTAGTCATAATAAATTATAATTATCTGAATACAATAGTCTTCCCTTATCCACAGGATATATATTGTAAGACCTCCCAGTGGATGCCTAAAACCTCAGGTAGTACTGAACCCTGTATTTATTAATGCTATGTTTTTCTCTATACATACACACCTACAGAAAAGCTTAATTTATAAATTAAGCACAGTATGAGATTGACAACAAATAATCCTAAAATAGAACACTTATAACAATTCTCAGAACAAGGTGCAACTTAAAACTTATAAATTGTTTATTTCTGGTATTTATTTAATATTTTCAGGCTACGGTTGACCAAAGATAACTGAAATCATGGAAATTGCAGGTAAGGGGGGAGTACTGTAATACTGTCTCCCCAGGCTCCATCCATTTCTACAACCAGTCTATTCCATTCTTTCCTAAAATTAATAAGAGGGAAAAAACACACTTTCATCATATGCATCCCAATAACAAAAAAGTAAATTTAGCATGTTATGTATTTAGTACCACATTATGAAACTTTATAATGATTAAGTAATTCATTATACTCCTCCTTACACTTGTCAACGCTGGCAGATAGACGTATGCTTTGAGCAAACAGAAAAATCTTGAACAGAAAAAAACCCTACAGGAAGCTTTGAGTCACAAAATTTAGTCATAGAAGCAACTTTAGCGATGAATAAGCTAGATTCCCATATTTTATAAGAAGAATTTGAGGCAAAAACAAATAAAACTACGCCCCAGAAAAGACGTTGAAAAGTTTGCAGATCACAAGACAAACTGCTGACAGAATTAAATAAGTAAAAAAAGACGACAAGGAAGATAAAGAAGAAAGAGAAACAGGAAGAGAAGGAGAAGAAAAATGAAACCCGGATCTACAACTGAGACTGCCTGGTTACCAAACTCTTAATAATGCCACGGGAGTGAAACGTCAAACTCTATTCTTCTGAGTCTTAGGGCTCTTTGCAGGTATCAAAAGGCCACATGGACACAAATTCCACTTAACCAGAACCACTTGCTTCATTTATTGTGAATATCAGAATTCTACCCAATACGTCGTTTCATTGGTAGGTTTTTGGCTTGGAACCATTACGGGTAGAGAATGGAACACACACATTGCACATAACTATTTGCTCCTGAAAGCTTAAAACTTCCAGGTAAAAATGACTGCGTACACACACACACACACACATGCACACACGCACCAGAAATATGTACTTTATTGCTATATTTTATTTGTTTATTTATTTATTTATTTATTTATTTGTTTGTTTGTTTATTTTTTGAGACAGAATCTCACTGTGTCGCCCAGGCTGGAGTGCAGTGGCACGATCTCGGCTCACTGCAATCTCCACCTCTTGGGTTCAAGCGATTCTTCAGTCACAGTCTCCCAAGTAGCTAGGACTATAGGTGCCCATCTAATTTGTTTTATATTTTTAGTAGAGATGGGGTTTCATTATGCTGGTCAGGCTGGTCTTGAACTCCTGACCTCGTGATACCCCCGCCTCGGCCCCACAAAGTGCTGGGATTGCAGGCGTGAAACACTGCGCCTGGCCTATAATTTTTATATTACTGTATTACCATACAGTACTATGAAAATATATGTTTATATGTATATAATGCACATATATTTATAGGTATATATACCTATAAGGTGTATATATATACACCATATATATAACATATATATATGGTGTAAGGAGATAAATATGTGTATATATACATATACACAAACACATATATATCCATTTACAGACTATGTATATACACACACATATAATGGATATAATGGATATAGATGTGGATATATATACACACATATATACATACACATATATATGTGCATTTATATTACAGAAATATATACATATACATATCCACTTACAGACATATACACATATATATCCATTTACAGACAATCTCAAACTTCTGATTTTTCAACTTTATGATGAGTTTATTGGGTTATTAAATGCATTTCAACTTCAGACATTTTTGCCTTGTGAAAGGTTTATCAAAACATTTAAGTATATCTTAAGTTGAGGAGCATGTGTGTTTGAAACCATCTTCAAACTGGAGAAAATGTAAAAATTCAACGGTTTCTTTTAATAAGAGCTAGGCTCCTAAATTCTCATTCATAAAATTAGTACTTAAATGAAAAAGTATTTAAGCATTTGCTTTGATTGTCTTATTTTATAAACCTAGCTGATTCCTTACAGAGCAACTTAAGTGAATAAATGTAGAAAAGAATAGAATAGAGTAGCCATTTTGCCATCCCAAATAAAGTGATTTATCCAGCCTATAAAAATCAATGAATATGAAGAAGATGAGAAACTTTTAAATGGTATTATCATGTCATCTCTTGAGACCACAGTTGACTCCTAACTTGGCCATGATTGAGATGCTATGCAGCCTGCTGATGTGATACAGTATAAAGCAAAAGGTACTTCCTGTGCAGTACTCTTGAGGGTAAGTTAAGTCAAAATCTAATCGAGACTTTAGATTTAACTTGCCATTTGCAGTGAGTCTAGGAGACAGGTGAATATACTGACACCACAAGGAAAAACATTAAACAAACCAGAGTATAAGGCAATCTACTAGACGAAAGAAAATTTCTTCAAGTAAAAAACACGTAGAAGAGAAAATGGCAGGGATAGAAAGAGAGGACAGTTTGTTGTTGTTGTTGCTGCTGTTTTTTTTTATTATACTTTAAGTTCTAGGGTACATGTGCATAACGTGCAGGTTTGTTACATATGTATACTTGTGCCATGTTGGCGTGCTGCACCCATCAACTCGTCAGCACCCATCAACTCGTCATTTACATCAGGTATAACTCCCAATACAATCCCTCCCCACTCCCTCCTCCCCGTGATAGGCCCCGGTGTGTGAGATACCCCCTCCCGAGTCCAAGTGATCTCATTGTTCAGTTCCCACCTATGAGTGAGAACATGCCGTGTTTGGTTTTCTGTTCTTGCGATAGTTTGCTGAGAATGATGGTTTCCAGCTGCATCCAGGTCCCTACAAAGGACACAAACTCATCCTTTTTTATGGCTGCATAGTATTCCATGGTGTATATGTGCCACATTTTCTTAATCCAGTCTGTCACTGATGGACATTTGGGTTGATTCCAAGTCTTTGCTATTGTGAATAGTGCCGCAATAAACATACGTGTGCATGTGTCTTTATAGCAGCATGATTTATAATTCTTTGGGTATATACCCAATAATGGGATGGCTGGGTCATATGGTACTTCTAGTTCTAGATCCTTGAGGAATCGCCATACTGTTTTCCATAATGGTTGAACTAGTTTACAATCCCACCAACAGTGTAAAAGCATTCCTATTTCTCCACATCCATTCCAGCACCTGTTGTTTCCTGACTTTTTCCTTACTCCTTATACCAAAATTAATTCAAGATGGATTAGAGACTTAAATGTTAGACCTAATACCATAAAAACCCTAGAAGAAAACCTAGGGAATACCATTCAGGACATAGGCATGGGCAAGGACTTTATGTCTAAAACACCAAAAGCAACGGCAACAAAAGCCAAAATTGACAAATGGGATCTCATTAAACTAAAGAGCTTCTGCACAGCAAAAGAAACTACTATCAGAGTGAACAGGCAACCTACAGAATGGGAGAAAATTTTTGCAATCTATTCATCTGACAAAGGGCTAATACCCAGAACCTACAAAGAACTCAAACAAATTTACAAGAAAAAAACAAACAACCCCATTAAAAAGTGGGCAAAGGATATGAACAGACATTTCTCAAAAGAAGACATTCATACAGCCAACAGACACATGAAAAAATGCTCATCATCACTGGCCATCAGAGAAATGCAAATCAAAACCATAATGAGATACCATCTCACACCAGTTAGAATGGCGATCATTAAAAAGTCAGGAAACAACAGGTGTTGCTGCTTTTGAGACGGACTCTCGCTCCATCTCCCAGGAGTTGGAGTGCAGTGGCGCGATATTGGCTCACTGCAAGCTCTGCCTCCAGGGTTCACGCCCTTCTCCCGCCTCAGCCTCCTGAGTCGCTGGGACTGCTGGTGCCCACCACCACGCCCGGCTAATTTTGTTTTTGTATTTTTAGTAGAGACGGGGTTTCACCGTCTTAGCCAGGATGGTCTCCAACTCCTGACCTCGTGGTCTGCCCGTCTTGGCCTCCTAAAGTGCTGGGATTACAGGCTTGAGAAAGAGAGGACAGTCTTAATTTAAAAGAAACATAACAAAAATTAATGGCACGTATATCACTGACAAATCATCGAACTGAACCAAAATAAAGTTTTCATTAAATTCTCTATTTGTAGGTTTTTAGCGTGATTCAGTTACCGTGTTATCTGTTTTACTCTTTTGAAAGACACCATATAATGGCTACAGAGCTCATTTGTATAATGTTCTAGAAAGTCATATTTCAGGGTAAATGATCCTACACAATTAGCATGCCTCCTGACACTGTAGATATCTGGGTCTTTTATATGAGGCTATTTAAATTCATAAAAATCTTAAAGGAATTTAAAAGTTAATCCATGTGTATATGCTAGTCAATAAAAGAAAAACAAAAAATTTGAATTACTATAGATTTAGCTAACCTCTACCGCTGAGAAAGCTTTACAGTATTTATTCCTGAAGCATCTTGTCCCTGTTATTTCTGTCATGTATTATTGTGTTAGCAATACAAGATCTTCTACTAATATATTCTGCAGCCCAATTTATGTGTCCAGTACTTAATGGTCATAAACACAGTGTCTCATCATTGCCGGTACCTGACAATATCCAAAAGTCCTATCTTGATTCTAATTTTTCTTTTAATATTATCTGACACTATTAACCAATTCTATGTAAAACTCTTTTTTTTTTTTTTTCCTAGACCAACACTTTCTTGCTTGTCTTCCATTTGTCCTGTTTCTTAAATAATACATTTTTCTCAACCCCCTACAGGTGTCTTCATCCAGTGCTCAAGTTGAGATTTTCATCTTTTCCTTTTTTAGGCTTGACTTGCCAGCTGTTTATGTTCAAATTTATTTGCCAACTACTGAACTCAGTGCACATGATTCAGATTTAAGTGATAGTATTAAATTTAATCCTTTAATCTTTAGTAGTTTGTTCATAGTAGAAACTCAGCAGCTTCTCACTAACAATTATGAAGCTATTAATATCAGTGTTACAAAGTTAGTATAAATTAAAATGCATCAAGTCTTTTATTACTTTAAAAATTGTATTATTTTCCCCTATTTTAAAACCAAGACATCACATCTCAAAATTTACTTAAAGAATCCAGCTTCAATTTATACACAAGCTTAACATTACCAACTCCCTTTAGCTAATATCATCTTTACTAGTATATGAAATAGAGGTATAAAACTTTATACAGTGACAAAAATGGCATATAAAACATGTTCCTTTAGATATTAATTTAAACTGTCACATTTTAAGAAAGCAGTCTCATGTAAAACATAACTGGGACAGATATAACATAAACTAGGGGAGAGTTAAGATTTAAATGGAAAAAATGCTATGTCTATTTGTAAATGACTATTATACATATACTAAAATTTGATTTGAATACTTAGGAATTAAAATCAAGTATTGACATTCTGCATTCATATAAGCTTTCAAAGGGTAATTATCTGTACTATTACCTAATAAGAAATTTAAAGATATTTCACTTCATAATATAGTTGAATATATTATAGCCAAATGAGCTCTCATTAAACCTAAGAATGATCAAAGTCTTTTAAATTCTGGACATAGTTAAATGAATATTGAATTAATTATTTCTTCAAATAAAATGCCAAGACTCTATATATCTTTTTGTTCTCCATTATCCACTCAAAACTTGGAAAATGTTTCACATTGAGTCACATACTACCAAATTATAAGCTACTCTTTAGAATTCAACATGATAAGAAGTTGTAACTTGGAAGGATTTTGTTAATTTGTAAAGGTATTTATTAATTACTAAGCCATGGTACTATGATATTTGACTTCCTAAAGTTCCAAAGAAGGTCATGTTTAAGTCTACATTTTTGTCCTTTAACAATATTCTTAATAATAATAGCAGCCGCAAAACCAACAGTAACAATTACGGCAAAAATGGATCAACTGCTGCACTATGAGAGACATTTATAAAATCTACATGTATTATCTAACATATACTCATTCCCCTTTTACAGATTATAATCCAAGGCATGCAGTATTTCATCCAAGGTTACAAAGCTTGTTGGTGCTAATGCAGCACTCAAACTCAGGCAGTCTGATTGTAGAAACTTCTTTATTGACCAATGCATTCTATGCATTTGAATTCATTGCATTCAGTTTTTGAAATAGGAGCTCAGACATAGTATAAACTAAGAACTAAGAAACAATAATGCTTTCATGCAGTTCAGAATGACTTATAATTAAGGTGGGCCCTTCTTATGGCAATATAAGTAACTCTCATCTGTCATTATTATGCACTGCCTGCCTATTTCTAGATGAGAAGAAAAAGGCCTTTTGAACTTTGTTGTGACTATTTAATAGAAAAATCACTTTTCCATTTTTATATACTTGAACTTTAACACCCTCTATGACTTCCCATATTCTTGATTATCACATTCTCTTCACCATTATATTGTGGGGGTCAGTATCCACTGTGACTTGCCCAAAGTCATAAAGCTAACAAATGAGAAAGTAGGACCAAACGTGAGATCCTATAATAAATCCCATGCTCCTTCCACTCAACCACACCGACTCTTTCAAGTGTGTAAATTAGTTATGTCTATGGTTCATTTCAGGCCCAGAAACTTAAGTTAATGATTTTTAAAAGTGAGAAAATTTCACAGAAGATAATGTAAAATTAGTAACATAATAAAGCCAAGTCACAAAACATTTAAATCAAACGGGGGCAGAGAAGAAAAGCGTAATCTAAATAACTTCAAAGCATTGTAAGATAGCAACTTTTAGATATAATGATTATGTTTAACCTAATACAAAAATCCAAATTGGTGACTCTAACAACAACTGTCTAAATAATCCAACATAATGGTCGACATAATTTCAACTGTATTCAAGCATATTGTGTTTTTGTGTGTGTCTGTGTGTGTACAACTAGAATGCAAATGTATATCATATTAATTAGAAAAATATTCACCTATCAAAACCTCTAAGATACAGTGCAGAGGTGCATTTTTATGTTATAAAACATAAAAATTACAATCTTCCAGACATTCATACACCATCTAGCAATTTAACTCTCAACAGACTTTATTTGTCAGATTTGTAAATGTCTTCTGAGGCTATTTTGATCCAGATCCAACACATATATGATACTTACTCTTTTTTGGTATGTTAAACTGTGGCTTAGGTTTGTAAGGATTTTAGCAAACATGATGTGCCTTCGTATGAAAGAAGAATATCCTCATATGGCAATAAAAATCCCGTATTAGTATATGGATGAAGTCAGGCTTCAAGAATTTTAAATGCAAAGCCATGTTTATTTGGACACCACTTTCTTTTGAATGAAAAAAAATCCAATAAAAGTATAGAACTTACAAACTTTTCCCAGTTTTATTTTTTTGTTGTTGTTGCTAGCTAACTGCAAGGGGAGAGATATTTTTCCGTTTTTTTTTTTCCTGCTCTACATCAATTTAAACCTTTATATGACTACATAATTAGTAAGTGTCGCCGATTCTGTGTCACCTTACTTACTACCTTGCTATTTTCAATTCCATCCCAGTCTTGTATCCTTTATGGAATAACTCATATTAAAATTTTCAAACACTATACATAATTATGTATTTTAATATGTTTCCCCAAGTAGAAAAGAGAAAGGTAGTACTCATTTATACGTTAATATGCTTGTTGTAGGGTACATATTTCCATACATATTTTGAAAGAATAAATAAATTCAGTTTAATATTTCCCTTTACCTGTAAAATATTATTTAGGAGGGTAGAAAACTCTACCACATGGTTACACATTGACAGAAGCTCATGATGCTTTAGAACAATGTGAGTAAAGGAACCAAAGCAACTGGGAAGATCTTGGCTTTGCCTTCACCTAAGACAGGACCCCACAGACAGCAAAACATTTTCTCCTCACGCATTTAGGAAAGCCGTCCTTGTTATGTTAATGAGGATGGTTAAGATACACAAGACACATAATAGTTTGTCAGCCTAGAAACTTAAGTCCCCTATATTCTAGTGGGAAGGTATTCAAGTCTTCAAAACAAACTCAATTCATTTCACTGGATTTGTTCCAATAATACTTAAAATCAATTTGAAAAACAGACGGCTGATAGATTGACATCTAGAAGCATACTCTTTAAAAAGAATTAATAATTTTAATATAGTTAGGCTGCCTTCATTCTTAAAACCAAGCTTCACTGTTTTTCTTCTTTAAAAGATTGAAATATTCAATAAAAACCTAATCACCATTAAAATGAATTTAAATTAAATTGTTCTTATAATGACTTGAAAAATATATAGTATTCAATTAGAATTAAATCAATTCTGTGTGTGTTACCAGTTTGAATCCATTCCATTTTTCAAGCAAGAGTGAACAGAATTATATAGGTATTGAGGAACAAGAATCTTTCCATAAACTTCTGTGGAAATTGAGCCACTGCCTTCAGCTAAAATAGTTTCAGAAGGACAGCTTGAGACTAGCCTAATATTAGATATTTTGTATATAACATGTTTTCTGCTTATATACCCTTAATAACATTTTCTCTAATTTCTACATAAAACAGTTAAAGACAATTGTGTGTATAGGCATTAATCTTATTTTCATTAATTTTTGTCTGTAAAATAAAACATATTAAATGGATGATAATTTAATGACTGTAACTTAGCTATGTTAATTGAATTGTAAAAAAATGCAAGTGGTACAGAAGAGTACTCTGTTAGCCAATTTTCACAGTGCTATGAAGAAAACGGAAGACTGGATAATTTATAAAGAAAAAGAGGTTTAATGGACTCACAGTTCCACATGGCTGGGGAGACCGCACAATCGTGGCAGAAGGCAAGGAGGAGCAAAAGCGTGTCTTACATAGCGGCAGGCAAGAGAGATTGCGCAGAGGAACCCCCATTATAAAACCATCGGATCTTGTGAGCTTTATTCACTACCATAACAGTATGGGGGAAAGCACTCCCATGATTTGGTTATCTCCACCTGGCCCCACCTTTGACATGTGGGGATTATTACAATTCAAGGTGAGATTTGGGAGGGGACACAGCTACATCATATCAAGTACTACAATGGGACTTATATTTTCATTTTCTATCAATATAAAATTACATATGTCAACTACAAAATAAATTCCATCTATGGGGTAGTGAGGAAAAAAAAATCATTTGACTCTCTTAGTGCTTCTATCTGAAATGAGTATCTTCAAAAAGTGTGCAATACTTTTACATATTTGTTTTGCAAGGAAGAACTCGGGAGAGGAAAAATAAGAAATACTTTTCTGATCTTTTTCTCTTGGGCTACATTATTTTTTATTTTTCTCTTTATGAGAGAAATTGGAGTTTTAAAAGGAGCACATATTAGCCATCATAAGTGTGACCAAAAGGTGATTTAAGAGAAGAAGCTTCACTATCTCTCTGGAGGGATGCTATGGTATCTCTATTTCCTCTTCCTCTCATTACCAGTCCTCTATCACCTTCTTTCTTCACCCTCATCCTACTCCATCTCAGTCGATGAATTATTGTATTTATTGCAACAGAAATTTTCTGGAAGCATAATCCGAGAGTAAAGTCAAATTGAGACTCTAAAATCTATGTGCTTTTCTTTCTTTAAAGTTGGCCATCCAGCATTACTTTTTTTTTTTTTTTTTGTCTATTTTAATACCTCACAGAGGAATACCTTTGTAGTTTGCTGATAAACTTTTCACTGAATTCCAAGATAGCCTACAAAATTCATTAAGGCTTAATTTAAGAGAGAAAAAAATACTTTGGCTATCACACACAAATAAAAATATTGATTTATTTATAGCACTATATATATCTGCTCAGCGATAAAAGTCCAGCTGTTGTGATTCATTATTCATTGATAGTAGAATTCTTTCTCTTTAGAGATGTAAATGAGAACAAATGAGTTACAGTTCTGGAGCAAGTTTTATGCACCTGAATTACTAAAGTCAGTAAAAATGAACACACATATTAACCCGTAAGTGGATTTTAAAGAAATAGTTTGTTTTTTGTTCTCAGTTTACTCTAATTTGCATAATCAGAGAACATGATTAATTAACGCAGTGTACTGTAGTAAAAACAGATTGGGACCTGAACCCCATGATGCTGCCCTTGTCATCACATTCAATGTGTTCACTCTGTTGAATGAAATTAGCAGGAGGCCACCGGCTTGAGGCTGTCTCTGTCTCTGTACTTGTAGTTCCCATGTAACAAACTGCAGCATAACCTAGTACGTAAATAAAGGAAACCTAATATGGAGTCTAATTTTTGTAACACATAGCCTAGTCACAGCCAATCAAAAGCAGATGAGCTTCAGCCAATCGCCCTCTGTCAACCGATCAGACCATGTTCAAATGAGGAGAACAGCTTAACAGTAAACAATCAAGCTATTTCTGTAGTTTATTTCCATATTCTGTCTATAAATACTGCTCATGGTGCTGAGTGGAGCTCTCCGAACCTCTTCTAATTCTGAGGGCTACTGATTCATGATTTTTTTTTCATTTTGCTCAAACTCTGTTAAATTTGTCAAAATATTTTCTTTAAAACAACTCCCTTCTCACTCGTTTAAATATTTATTCAACAAATATTTGTACCAATTACTTGTCGATGCTGTTCTTGCCAAGGAGGAAAAAGGATCATAAGGAAGCAAGAAGACTCAAGGCTTTCTAGAGCTTACAAATTCTGAGAAATAAAATAGACAATTTATAAAGCATTTTTATAACTAGATATAAGAACAGGGCAAAATAAAATGGCAGAACGGGGGAAAGTAATGATCTAAGGATTCTGGAAATTTTTCAGGAAGAAGTAATATCTAATACATGTTAAAATCAGTTAGTACTAGATAAGAAGTAAGGATAAAATGCCTACAGAAATAAAAAGACAACAAATGCTGAACTCTGCAAGTGAATAGAAGCATGTTCCATGCATGGAATTAAAATAAGTGCTGTAAGATCCACAAGGTAGAAACCCTCACTATGAGCTTATCCAAAAATCTGACTTTTACTCTGTTATGCCTAGTCTACTAACACATTTAAATGGTCTTCCGAGTTCAGTGTTTTACATTTTGGTTGAAGAAGCTTATATGGACAATTTAATATGCTTTTGTGTTTTTAGGATTAAGATATGCGTCCTAAAATGAATGGAGTAGTAGAGTACTCAAATAGTAAATGGAAAAAATTCCTTGACTTATTAAAAAATATAATTGCCAATAATTGTGAATGAGTAGGCATTCTTTTATCCTTAATTTTTCTCTGTTTTCTGAAGATTATCTATTCAGAAGCTATAATCTCGTTGCCGGTTAGTAAATCCTTTCTCAGCAATGGGCCTTTGAAGTATTTCTTTGTTTCTCATAAGTAAGGGTGGCAAACTCCCAAATGTGTAGCTTAACTTTTATTTTCTATGACAGTGATACATAGATTGTGAGGAGCTTTGAAGCGTTTTAATAATTAAGAACAGAGCCAACAATTCAAAAAAAGAGAAAGATACAGAATTTCAAGAAGAGCTGTTTAAGAACAGGGAAGAGTGAAGACCATCTGAAATATTCTGACTCAATTTAGAAAAAAATATTTAGCATGTATATCACTGATTTTCAGTGAAGACTGGACATATGAAGAAGAGAAATAGAAAAAGATCCGATTAAATACTTATTTCCAGCCCAGCAACACAGTGGAAAACGAGATACACAGATAGAAATAAGTTGTTAGTAAAAGTGGATTGTAATCTATATGGCACCAAAGTGTTTAAGCTGATTAAATCAACTGAGTATCTTCGCATAAAGTATAAGTTGCTGAAGCTAATTTTAATAGTAACTACATTAACGGCGATCATATTAGAACACTCATCAGACATTCTACATAGTCAATGCGATTTGAAGTATGTTAGTTACAAGAGAAGAAAACAAAACTGCCTACTCAAATTTAGCCAAAACAGGTACAACTACTATTGCCTTTTTTTTTATTTTTAATTTTTAGGGGAGTGTACATTTATGGGGTACATGATGTATTTTGAAATGGTCATATAACCCATAATTATCACATCAGGGTAAATGAAATATCTATCCCCTCTAGCATTTATTTCCTTGTATTATAGACACTCCAGATATGCTCTTTAGTTATTTTTAAATGTATAACACATTTTTATTATGCTATCAAATACTAGATCTTATTCATTATTCATTTTATATAAATATATTTTTGTATCCATTAACTATCCTCACATCCCCCATCCACTATTCATCACAGCCTCTGATAACCATCATTCTACCCTCTGTCTCCATGAATCCAACTGTTTTAATTTTTAGCTCCCACAAATGAGTAAAAATTTGTGAAGTTTGTCTGTCTGTATTTCGCTTATTTAACTTAACATGATGTCCTCCAGTTTCATCTAATGTTGTTGACAGGGTCTTACTCTTTTTGATGGATGAAGAGTACTCCATTGTATTTATATACTGTGTTTCCATTCATCGGTTCATGAACATTATGTTGCTTCTGAATCCTCCCTATTGTAAGCAATGCTGCAATAAACATGGGAGTGCATATATCTCTTTGATATATTGGTTTATGTTCTTGGTGTATACCTAACATTGGGATTGCAGAGTCATATGGTAGTTCTATTTTCAGTTTTTTGAGAATATCCATACTCTTCTCCATAATGATCGTACTAATTTACATCCCCACCAACAGTTTAAAATGGTTCCCTTTACTCCATATCCTTGCCGACATTTGTTATCACCTCTCTTTTGCATAAAGGTCATTTTAACTGGAGTAAGATGATTTCTCATTATAGCATTAATTTGCATTTCTCTGATGATTAATGATGTTGAGCACCTTTTCATATGCCTGTTTGCAATCTGTCTATCATTTGAGAAATGTCTATTTAGATCTTTTGCTCATTTTTAAGGAATTATTATATTTTTTCCTGCAGACTTGTTTGAGATACTTACATATTCTGATTATTAATCTCTTGGGAGACTGACAGTTTGCAAATATTTTTCCTGTTCTGTGGATTGTCTCTTAACTGTGTTGATTGTATCATTAGCTGTGCATAAGCTTTTTAACTTGATGTGATCCTATTGTCCATTTCTGCTTCGGGTGTCTATACTTTGGGGATATAACTCAAGAAATATTTGTCCAAAATAGTATCCTGGAGACCTAATCCAATGTTTTCCCTTAGTATCTTCATAGTTTGAAGTTTTAGATTTAAGTATTTAATAAATTTTGATTGATTTTTGTATATGGCAAGAGGTAAGGGTCTACTGCATATGAATGTTTAGTCTAACACCATTTATTGAAGAGACTGTGCTGTCCCCAACGTATATTCTTGACAACTTTGTCAAAAATAAGTTCACTGTAGATGTATAGCTTTCTTTCTGCATTATATATTCTGTTTCCTTATTTTATGTGTATGTTTACCACTACTATGCTGTTTGGGCTATATATCTTTGTGGTATAATTTGAAGTCTAGTTGTGTGAGCCTTCCAGTTTTGTACTTTTGGCTCAGGATGGCTTTGGCTATTCTGGATCTTTTGTGGTTCTATATAAATTTTAGGATTATTTTTTCTATTTTTGTGAAGAATATGACTGATATTTTTATAGGGGTTACGGTGAATATCTAAATTGCTTTGGGTAATATGAACATTTTAACAATATTGATTCTTCCAACTCATGTACATGGAACGCCTTTCCATCTTTTGTGTGTGTCCTGTAAAACGATTTGCATCAATGTTTTATAGTTTTCACTGTAGAAATCTTTAACTTCTTTGGTTAAGTTTATTCCCAGGCAAGTTATGTGTAAATGGGATTATTTTATTGATTTCTTTAAAAAATGTTTCACTATTGCCATATAGAAATGCTACTGAATTTTATATGTTGATTTTGTGTCCTGCAACTTTACTGAATTTTTTTATCAGTTCACTTAATTGGTTTTTTTTTTTTTTTTTGAGTTTGTAGGCTTTTATATTATACCTTTATTTATTTATTTATTTATTTATTTATTTTGTATTATACTTTATGTTCTAGGGTACATGTGCTCAACGTGCAGGTTTGTTACATATGTTTACATGTGACATGTTGGTGTGCTGCACCCATTAACTCATCATTTACATTAGGTATATCTGCCTATGCCATCCCTCCCCCCTTCCCCCACCCCACAACAGTCCCCAGTGTGTGATGTTCCCCTTCCTGTATCCACATGATCTCATTGTTCAATTCCCACCTATGAGGGAGAATATGCAGTGTTTGGTTTTCTGTTCTTGCAATAGTTTGCTGAGAATTATGGTTTCCAGCTGCATCCATGTCCCTACAAAAGGACATGAACTCATCCTTTTTTATGGCTGCGTAGTATTCCATGGTGTATATGTGCCACATTTTCTTAATCCAGTCTGTCATTGATGGACATTTGGGTTGATTCCAAGTCTTTGCTATTGTGAATAGTGCCGCAATAAACATACCTGTGCATGTGCCTTTATAGTAGCATGATTTATAATCCTTTGGGTATATACCCAGTAATGAGATGGCTGGGTCAAATGGTATTTCTAGTTCTAGATCCTTGAGGAGTCACCACACTGTCTTGCACAATGTTTGAACTAGTTTATACTACCACCAACAGTGTAAAAGTGTTCCTATTTCTCCACATCCTCTCCAGCATCTGTTGTTTCCTGACTTTTTAATGATTGCCATTCTAACTGGTGTGAGATGGTATCTCATTGTGCTTTTGATTTGCATTTCTCTGGTGACCAGTGATGATGAGCATTTTTTAATGTGTCTGTGTTGGCTGCATAAATGTCTTCTTTTGAGAAGTGTCTGTTCATATCCTTTGACCACTTTTTGATAGGGTTTTTTTTTTCTTCTAAAGTTGTTTAAGTTCTTTGTAGATTCTGGATATTAGCCCTTTGTCAGATGAGTAGATTGCAAAAATTTTCTCCCATTCTGTAGTTTGCCTGTTCACTCTCATGGTAGTTGCTTTTGCTGTGCAGAAGCTCTTTAGTTTAATTAGATCCCATTTGTCAATTTTGGCTTTTGTTGCCATTGCTTTTGGTGTTGTAGACATGAAGTCCTTGCCCATGCCTATGTCCTGAATGGTATTGTCTAGGTTTCCTTCTAGGGTTTTTATGGTTTTAGGTCTAACATTTAAGTCTCTAATCCATCTTGAATTAATTTTTGTATAAGGAGTAAGGAAGGGATCCAGTTTCAGCTTTCTACTTATGGCTGGCCAGCTTTCCCAGCACCATTTATTAAATAGGGAATCCTTTCCCCATTTCTTGTTTTTGTCAGCTTTGTCAAAGATCAGTTGGTTGTGATGTGTGGTATTATTTCTGAGGGCTGTGTTCTGTGCCATTGGTCTATATCTCTGTTTTGGTACCAGTACCATGTTATTTTGTTTACTGTAGCCTTGTAGTATAGTTTGAAGTCCGGTTGCGTGATGTCTCCAGCTTTGTTCATTTGACTTAGGATTGTCTTGGCAATGCGGGCTCTTTTTTGGTTCCATATGAACTTTAAAGTAGCTTTTTTTTTTTTTTTTTCCAATTCTATGAAGAAAGTAATTGGTAGTTTAATGGGGATGGCATTGAATCTATAAATTACCTTGGGCAGTATGGCCATTTTCACGATGTTGATTCTTCCTATCCATGAACATGGAATTTTCTTCCATTTGTTTGTGTCTTCTTTTATTTCATTGAACAGTGGTTTGTAGTTCTCCTTGAAGATGTCCTTCACATCCCTTTAAGTTGGATTCCTAAGTATTTTATCCTCTTTGAAGCAATTGTGAATGGGAGTTCATTCATGATTTGACTCTCTGTTTGTCTGTTATTGGTATATAAGAATCCTTGTGATTTTTGCACATTGACTTTTTATCCTGAGACTTTGCTGAAGTTGCTTATCAGCTTAAGGAGATTTTGGGCTGAGACGATGGGTTTTTCTAAATATATAATCATGTCATCTGCAAACAGGGACAATTTGACTTCTTCTTTTGCTAATTGAATACCCTTTATTTCTTTCTCTTGCTTGATTGCCCTGTCCAGAACTTCCAACACTATGTTGAATAGGAGTGGTGAAAGAGAGGGCATACCTGTCTTGTGCTACTTTTTAAGGGGAATGCTTCCAGTTTTTGTCCATTCTGTATGATATTGGCTGTGGGTTTGTCATAAATAGTTTTTATTATTTTGAGATACGTTCCATCAATACTGAATTTATTGAGAGTTTTTAGCATGAAGGCTGCTGAATTTTTTCAAAGGTCTTTTCGGCATCTATTGAGATAATCATTTGATTTTTGTCTTTGGTTCTGTTTATATGCTGGATTACATTTATTGATTTGCATATGTTGAACCAGCCTTGCATCACAGGGATGAAACCCACTTGATCATGGTGGATAAGCTTTTTGATGTGCTGCTGGATTCGGTTTGCCAGTATTTTAATGAGGATTTTTGCATCAATGTTCATCAGAGATATTGGTTTAAAATTCTCTTTTTTTTTTTTTTTTTGTATCTCTGCCAGGCTTTGGTATCAGGGTGATGTTGTCCTCGTAAAATGAGTTAGGGAGGATTCCCTCTTTTTCTATTGATTGGAATAGTTTCAGAAGGAATGGTACCAGCTCCTCCTTGTACCTCTAGCAGAATTCAGCTGTGAATCCATCTGGTCCTGGACTTTTTTTGTTGGTAGGCTATTAATTATTGCATCAATTTCAGAACCTGCTATTGGTCTATTCAGGGATTCAACTTCTTCCTGGTTTAGTCTTGGGAGAGTGTATGTGTCCAGGAATTTGTGCATTTCTTCTAGGTTTTCTAGTTTATTTGTGTAGAGGTGTTTATAGTATTCTCTGATGGTAGTTTGTATTTCTGTGGGTTTGGTGGTGATATCTCCTTTATCATTTTTATTGCATCTATTTGATTTTTCTCTCTTTTCTTCTTTATTAGTCTTGGTAGCAGTCTATCAATTTTGTTGATCTTTTCCAACAACCAGCTCCTGGATTCATTGATTTTTGAAGGGTCTTTTGTGTCTCTATCTCCTTCAGTTCTGCTCTGATCTTACTTATTTCTTGCCTTCTGCTAGCTTTGATATGATATTAAAACAAGGTACTGTGATTCCTCATCTGTATTTTTTTTGTTGTTGTTCTTGTGAATATGCTTTCTTGTTTGGATAGTTATTGAATTTGCTGTTCCTGCAGGAGGAAAATTGCTAGAGATTTCCACTTGGCCATCTTGCTCCATTTCCTCCACTATTGCAACGTAACATGAAATTGCTTAGACTTAAGAAGCGTGTATCCTGCTTCCTAAATATAAGAAATCTTACCTGAATCTATAACTGTGGTCAGTACTTTTGCCATGTGATCTCTCAAACATTGGCTGTTCATAGATTTTACATTTTAAGAGTAAAATAGCAGGTATTTGTTCTAAATAGTTTTACTACAATCAAGAAATAATTCCCAAGTACTATCTTTCTTTGCATTCTCCTGATACTAATAGAAAACATCCATTGATTGCACAACACTTAAACATGCTTCTTAAATTAGTCTACTTAAATTGTTTGTTAAATTGAGAGCATTATCTGGTACCATCATGCCTTTTCATTTCCCATTACTTTTTGACCCCAATACTTGAATTACCGGATTTTCTCTAAATTCAGTCTTACAAGCTCCCTATAGTGAGAGATATTACATCAATGAGTATTGTGTTTGTCCAAAGAATTGACTATTAAAGAAAATTGTATTCATTGTAAACCTCTATTTTAGCATATGATGGGATGTGAAGAAGTAACAGTCTACCTGAGAGCAGGTGATAAGGACATGCAAAGGCAGGAGATAATGTATAAATATAATAAAAATAGGTAAAAGTTCTATATTTTTATTATCTCCATGATCCAAAAACATTTAAACAATGTCAGTAATAAAAATGCTCTCACCTAAGAAATGTTTACCTATTGTAAAGTTCAAAAAATTTGTTTTTAGAGTTAAATTTTAAAAATATATGTATGTATGCATTCAATTTACATTTTCTTGATATGTGTCCCTTATTAGATATTGTATACCACATGGAAGTTAATTCAGAGAATTCCCAGTTATATCGTAGGCCCCTGAAACAAGCAGCCTCAGTTGTAGTCATTGTTTCCTAAAAAGGTTTGTAATGGCTTGTAATCATTTGAATTCCCTTCAGGTACAATGTTTGTCTTAGCCAATATGATATGGTAGGACATATTACTTTTTTTCAATGGTAAATACAAAATAAACAATGATAGCATAATTGTATAGATGAAAAAATGGAACTTAAATTATTTCCATTATGTCATTCTATGTGATCACTGAAAACTGTGCTTGTATTTAAAAACTTAATACAGTAAAGTAATACGTGAACTCTCAAGGGTACAGTTCCTATTTGATAACTTAAAATTAATTAACCTATCATTGATTTGAACTTACACGTAAAATTAGATTTTTTATTTCATTTTGTTTTTTCTGTTTAAAAACAAAAAATCTTTCCTTTGTCATTTCTAATAGGGCTGGGAAAGCTGGCTAGCCATAATGCAGAAGATAAAAACTGGAGCCCTTTCTTATATCATATATAAAACTCAACTCAAGATGGGTTAAAGACTTAAATGTAAAACACAAAACTATAAAACAAAACTTCTACACGATAACCTAGTCAATACAATTCCAGACATAAGAATGGGCAAAGATTTCATGACAAAGACACTAAAAGCAATTGCAACAAAAGCAAAAATTGACAAATGGGATTTAATTAACCTAAAGAGCTTCTGTACAGCAAAAGAAATTATCCACAGAGTAAAAACCTACAGAATGGTTTTTACTCTTGGTTTGCAAAATATGCATCTGGAAAAGATCTAATATCCAGCATCTATATGGAAATTAAACAAATTTACAAGAAAAAACAAACAACACTATTTAACGGTGGGAAAAGGACGTCAACAGACACTTCTAAATAAGACATACGTGCCATCAGGAAGCTTATGAAAAAAAAAAAAGCTCAACCACACTCATCATCAGAGAAATTTAAATCAAAACCACAATTAGATACTGTCTCACACTAGCCAGAATGGCTATTATTAAAAAGTAAAAACAAACAAACAAACAAACAAACAAACAAAATACAATGCTGGTGATGTTGCAAAGGAAAAGGAATACTTATACACTGTTGGTGGGAGTGTAAATTAGTTCAGTCATTGTGGAAAGCAGTGTGATTCCTCAAAGATATAAAAACAAAACTATCGTTCGACCCTGCAATCCTATTAATAGGTATATACTCACATATATATTATTTATATATATATATAGTTCTATCATAAAGGCACATAAACATGTGTGTTCATCGCCGTACTATTCACAATAGCAAAGACATAGAGTCAACCAAAATGCCCATCAATGATAGACTGGATAAAGAAAATGTGGTGCATATACACCATCAAATACTATGCAGTCATAACAGAGAAGAAGATCATGTCCTTCACAGAAACATGGATGAAGCTGGATGCCATTATCCTTAGCAAACTAATGCAGGAACAGAAAACCAAATAGCATATGTTCTCACTTATAATGGAAGCTATATGGTGATAACACATGGACACATAGAGGAGAGCAACAGACACTGGGGCCTACCAGATGGTGATGAGTGAGAGGAGAAAGAGGACCAGGAAAAATAACCAATCAGTACTAGGCGTATTACCTGCATGACGAAATAATCTGTACAACAAACCCCCACGACACGAGTTTACCTATATAATGTATTCCTACACATAAAATAAAAGTTTTAAAAAATTATAAAATTAAATGTCACATCAGTGGAGCAATTCAGTACTGTAGTTACCCAAATTGAGCACTTTATGTTTTGGCTTTAATACAATGCACCCAATTAACTTACAAAAATAATTTAAATAATATATTTTTATATCACA
This sequence comes from Theropithecus gelada, assembly GCF_003255815.1. NCBI lineage: Eukaryota > Metazoa > Chordata > Mammalia > Primates > Cercopithecidae > Theropithecus > Theropithecus gelada. Next base: position 46,091,055 of record NC_037679.1, read on the forward strand.
CTATAATCAAAGAGTAAAAGTTCACAATATTCACTAAACATAAAACTAATGATTACATAGTTGTGCTTTTGTTGTTTTCTTTCTGAAAGTATCCGAAGAAGCCTGGATTATTAACTAGTTCATAATTATTGTAGGTTTTATAAAGAATTTTCAGTGAGATATCCACATCAATTTTAAAATGCTATTATTTCAAATGAAGAATGAAATCAATCCATTGCACTCCAATAAAGGGAAAAAGAAGTAAAAAAATGAGAGTATTTGAATTATTACCTGAGTGTATTTTGGAAGGTGTAATATTTTCCAAATGAAATAATGTTTATAGTTCATAAAAATTGGAACCTTGCACATTCAAAGTATCCATACAAAAAAAATAGGATGATAATGATACAACTAAAAGATGACAATAAATTATTTTCTCTAATTTCTGATAATGTTGAAGAGAAAATGAGTGTTATCAAGAACAAATAAATATTAATAGTAATAATAATGATAATAGAAGAAAGTGATGATTGCAACTGCCAACAGCAAGACGTAAATGAAGACACAACAAGTGAGATTATAATAATTTTAATGCCACTAATTGATCAATAAGCGTTCTAGGTAATTGTAAGTTAATCTCGTTAAAAGGAGTCAACTACTTCATAATGGACATTGTTATGCAGTTGAGTGAGAATAAGAAAAATACAGAAAAAGTCAACTTTTTTCAACTTTACAGTTTTATATTTATCATACAGTGGAAAAGTGTGGGAAATTTACATTTTTATTAGAGAATTATTTATTTTATCTGTTTGCAGATAATTAGACAAAAGCTAGAATATTCAACTTTACAAATGTGACTGTACACTTGGCAAAAAAAAAAAAAAAAAAAAAAAAAACTTAAAATTAAAAATCTAAAGGATAACTCTCATAAAACAGAAGATTTTGGCAACAGAACTAAAAATCATTTCTGTTTTTAAACTGAAAAATCAGCATTTTATTTTTCATTTTATGTATGTATGTATGCAAAAAGAAAAAAAAAAGATGGTCACATCATATTTTGGACTTAATTACACTTTCAACCACACAAAATCTTCCTTTCCCTGGTCTCAAAAAGTTTTTATCATCAACAAATGAAGGACATCATATTCAAATTGAGGATATTACTTTCAAATAATAGCCAAAATTTGAAAAAATATTTTGTAAAAATTAATATGTTATTTTTTTTCTGAAAAAGAGATTGATACAAATAATTACAATCACCTTTTGGGGCATAATGTTGAAAACAGATAGTTATGAATATTATAAATGTGAAATAGTTTAAAATTCTTGACAGCATTTTAAGACTTTTATCATACTGCACAATAGTCAAGGATACACCACCACTACAACTGATGGTGTTGAGGCTAAAGGTCATATAAACCTCTTTTAGCAGAATTTCCTCAATGTAATGTACTGTGAAAATTGTTTTTTTAAAAAATAATTTTTTACCATCTTACCTCATCAATGGAAAATGCTACTAAAATAAGTATAACCATATAAAGGCTATCTAAATAGATGGAATACTCATTATGAGACTCTAGGCAGAGGAATGACAATTTTTGGACGTTAATTCCAAACTATGAAGTACTGGGTCATCCAAAGGAAATTGTGGATATAGGAGGATCAGCTCAGATATTGCTCTCTGTTGAGTGCTGCTTTTCTGTGTTACCTTTTGTTTAAAGGTAAAATTACAATGTAAATGTTAACCAAACAGAAAAACATTTGCAAACAGCCAGAATAAGACTTGAATGAGTTATAGTGAAACATCAAGCTCTTAAATTAATCCATGAATATTAAAAAAAGAAATAATGAAGAAAGTTATTAATTTTGCAAAAAAAAAATTGTATAGGAAGGATAAAATTTAGAATAAAAAATTAAAAATAAATTATAAAGTATGGCGATGCTCCATTGTCAGAAGAAATCAAATAGACAATGTTTGAAGGTCTCAACTGATTTTACTAACAGCTGAACAACCATTCTAAATCAATAGATCAAATGAAGTCAATATATACAAACATTTAGTAATTTTTCTTTGAAGAAAACATCAAACGTATTTTTATCAAATGTGATAGAAATGCATAATGAATTGTTTGTTGAAGATATTTTTTGACTTTAGAAATATTGAAAATCTGTTAGAACAAAGTCTGAATAAAATCATAAACAAAATGAGATTTTTATTGCAAAATTTATTTTTATGACTCTCTCTCAAAGTAATCATTATATTTAAGAACTTTCCTTTAAGATAACTTGTGTCAGTTAAGTAGAGTAAAAAAAAATTATTTGAAATTAAAAATTTATTTTAAAAGTTTTTTACCAATCACTTATGAAGATAAATTGAACAATTAGGCTATACCATTTATTGAACACTGATATGTAAAATAAAAAAAGATTTAAAAAAATTTTTCAAGTTTATAGACACTAAAATTCAAAACCAAATTGTACTGTTATGACTCATTACTGAAATAAACCAGAATTTAGGTATAAAATTTTTATGTTTAACTTTTATCAAAATATAAATTTGTATTTGTGTTTTAATTATCGCCTTTGTTTTTTTCCTTTATATACTGCAATGTTTATTTTATAGTATTTTACTGGCAAAATTATAAATACCAAATTTTATTTAAAAATTCACTATCTGCTTTTCTTTTTTGGCCATTATCATTATAAATTAAATTTCATTATTATTCTTTTTTTTTTTTTTTTAATTTATTTATTATTATTATACTGTAAGTTGTAGGGTACATATGCATAACGTGCAGGTTTGTTACATATGTATACTTGTGCCTTGTTGGTGTGCTGCACCCATCAACTCGTCATTTACATCAGGCATAACTCCCAATGCAATCCCTCCCCCCGCCCCCCTCCCCATGATAGGCCCCGGTGTGTGATGTTCCCCTTCC